>NC_133617.1:70459840-70759840 GCF_048593235.1 Sminthopsis crassicaudata | reverse complement strand
TATGGGGTATCCTTGACTATAAAGTATTTATGATTTTGTAAAATCATAATTCAAGGCTCATGGGAAATCCTTCTGGGATTTGTCTGGTACGTGAGGTATGTTATCAAAGGGAACTTGAAGAGGTGGGTTGGGTTGAGACCTTTCCTTAAAACAGCAGTATCATTTTTTGGATTTAAGGTATGTTTTTTGCCTCTCTGCTACAAATTATCATAGTATTTAAAGCTGGAAGGACCTGTGGGATCTTCTGGTCCAACTTCTTTATTTTACAGGTAGAAAAACAGAGGCAGTAAGTAGCTTCATAGACTCAAGTGCAATTTCTCTCCGTGCCTTTACACTATACTAGGATGCTTTCTGAGAACCACAGACCTGGAGATAAGCCCCAGCAAAAGGCAGTAGCTTTGAAACAGAGAAAGAAGATGCCCCTTTGATTGTGAGATGAAATATCGGGCTAAGGTATTTTTATAAAGGTTCCTTGTAGCAACTCGGCCCAGAGGTTTATAACAGGAGGCAGTGGAGCAAAGAATGTTGAACTGGTATTAATAAACAGCTCATTAATATGTTTAAGCAAACAGCCTAGGACAGAGACATGGGGCAGAGGTGAAGGATGGACTCCTAGTAATTTCTCTGTAAGACAGAACTCTGTGGGTCTGACTTCAGATCACGGGATTTAGAGGGGGGATATTGAAGAATAGAGAGATTCCGAGCTGCTTAAGGCTATACTGTTAGAAAGTAGTAAAGCAGAGTTTTGAATGTAGGTCTCGAAAGTCTGGTTAGATCCAGTGCTTTTGGAGCCATTACAATGCAGGACCATCTCCAACAAGTATGGTGTTGCAGGCAGAGTCTTGGGCTCCAAACAGTTAATAGAGAGACAATCATGATTCATAGAAGTTTTGGGAACTTCTATTGTGGCACCTCTCGGAGCCACCATTGCCTCATTTATAAAGTGGGAATCACAATACCTACCTCATCAGATTATTTTCAAGAACACACCATGGAGATGGGGAGATTTTTCTGCAGATACCATGTAATGTAGGGTCAAAAGCAGTCACTTGAAAAGCTGTGTGCCAGCCAAGCCAAGCTGTGCCTGCATGTGGCTATGTATGCCTATGTTAGGATAGCAGCTCTAGCTTCTGCAGATGTCTCTGTTTCTATTTTTGCCTTCATTGCCTACCTATTACAGCCCCACTTTGAAAATGGGTTTTGTCCTCATCCAGGCCAAGAGAGGCTAGGAGTGACGAGTGCTCTTGAGGCTCTGTTATTCTCTAGGCTTGGACTATTAGGGAGAGAGTCAGCTTCATATTTTGCTTCTTCCCTCATCACTGTGATCCCTTCCCATCCTATTCCCTTCCTTTCTCTAATGAAATAGAAATTAGCAAGCAAGACTCGCTCCTTTGTGGGCCCCATTTGGGTATGAGGATGTGAAGTACCTGAGAGCTGGGTCGGCTGTTAGGTAGATCATCAGGAGGTCCTCGCTCAGGGCTCCACGTCCCTGTCTTCTGGAACATCTCTTGGGCACGTTGGGTCACCCAGGATGGACTCTCTTTCATGCCACCTTCATGGGCCATCCTGCAAAAGGGGGAAGAGAAATAAGCAGTAAGTTCCCTTCTGAGGGACTCAACCTCTCCTAACATTCTGTGGTTTGTTTAGGAAATTAGCAGTCCAGGTCACATTCCCTCTGAGACTGTGGGGTCCGGGAGAGCAGGGTCTTCATCTCTGTGTCGGTGCTCTGCAAATGTTTGCTAAACTGAAATGAAAGTGGCAGGATGGGCCCCTTCCCAGAGAACAAGGCACTCTGCTGGCCTCTCAACAGGATGATCTCATCCAACTGCTTGGGGACCCAAAGAGCAAGCACAGGGGGAACCCTTCTCCCCAAACCCCCAATCCCCTTCTCCACTCATCCCCTTCCCTGAAGAGGGAACCTCGGGCTTGCTCTGTGGAATGGACATGTCCCTCAGGTGGTTTGCAGGAGGCACAGAGTTACCGACCCCATTCTGGGCCTTCCCCAAGGCTCTGCCTCTGCGCGCTTTGTCTGACTCGCTTTCTGGCACTGTCTTCTGGGCAACTGTTAGACCCTCAGAACCAGGGTTCTTCTCTATGTCCCTCACACCTGGGTTCTCCCAGATGCGTTGTCCCCCCTAATTTAAATGAGGACTCTTTGAATTCAGGGACTGTTTTGCCTTTTTTATTTGTCTCAATGGCTTAGCACAGTGCTTGGCACAGAGTGAGCTTTTTTGGTCATTCATTCTTTTAAGAAGCAGAATGTCAGGGAATGTATGTAGGAAAGGGGGTGCCTACTGTGCTCACTCTGGGTCGTACTCACAGTCCTTGGTCCAGCTGGGAGGAGGGGAGGGCGTTCTGCCCAGGGCCACCCTCCTGAGTCGGGGATGGCGGCTCCATGCGCTGGAACATCAGTGGTGTCCGGTTCTGTTGGAACAGATGGTGATTCAGAGGGACATCAAGCCAGCCTGGTAGCTCAGCTGGATATTTGTGACTATGAAATAACCACAGGGCGGGGCTTTGAGGCTCGCGAGTGAAAAGAGGGTGGTGACGAGATGAGGGACAGGAGGGAAAAAGAGGGAGAGGAGAGGAGAAGAAAAGGAAGAGTGGACAGGGGCGGAATCCCTCCTGGGGATGAAGCACAGAGAAGGTGAGAATTATGTGGTCTCGGAGAAGTTTCTCTGGCTTGGAAGGGGCCGTAGAAACTGCAGGAGAGCCTTTCCCCACAGGCAAAAGCTGGACAAAAGTTTAAAAAGTTGGCGTTTCTGAATGCAGATAAGGGAAGATTTTTAATGCCAATCTCCCAGAGCATAAGAGTACATTTTTATAAGGAGATCAGTAACTTTTTGTTTTCCAACTTCATTAGAGAGATACTAGAAAGAAATTATGGGAATGTTGATAAGGAAGGCTCCGGTGTATCGAGGGACGTCTCAGAAGCCATGGTTAGGGAGAAAAGTCACCAAAGGAGGCTGTGGAATCTCCTCTCTAACCAACCTCATCGCAAGGCTGGGAGATTGACAAAGTCAGGGTCACCAGGGGGCCTCCAGGACCACCAGGTCACCTCTTCTTCCTCTGCGAGATACCCCAGGCCCTGTCTGGCCTCTGGCTGATGGGCCCCCGCGAGGCCCCCCCTTTGTAGCCAAGCTGGGCCGGGTGGCAGCGGTCCTGGGCCTATACTTGCCTGCTCCTCCCTCAGGGCCTGTAACTTCTTTGCCTTGCTCTGTCGGTAATACTCCATGATCATCATGGCTGCGTATATCTTTCCCACTGTCAAGTCTGTGGCTGTGGGCAAATGGGACAGGCAGGCTCAGTGTGAGAGAGACCTAGGTTGTTCTGCAGGGCGGATCTCCAATTCAGTTCCGGCCAATATCTCTTCGCCTTTCTGAAGAGGCCATGCCCATTTCATAAGGGAACTTAGGGCCCAATTAGGAGCAGAGGAGTTGGAGGTAGAAGGCCAGAGGAGAAAGGTAAATAACTAAGCTGGGATTTGAACCCAAATCAAGTGATTTTCCCACTATCCCTGATACCTCCCATTGTACTCTGCTGCCTCCCAGAGTGCTAAGGTTAGAAGGTACTTTTGGGACTACTTAAGTCATGGATCAGGGTCTGAATTCTAGATCATTGCTTTAGCCATTAGTTTGTACTGTCTGTCAGGACGCAGATGTGTGGCTGCATCTGTCCTGGGTTCCTTCCCTGCCCCCGCCTTCCTCAGATGGAGGGGAGCCTGCCTATTGATTCTGGCTATTCTTCCCTCCAGCATGGTTCCCCCAGCCTATCCTTGCTTTGCAGACTTCACATTCGCTCGGGAGCCTTCTCCAAAATCCTACCCCCGCATAAGGAGCTGGCCCACGGCCTCACTGTAGGGGCTGCTCTTCTCCTGGGGCCCGGGGGGAAGTATTGGGAATCATTCTTACATTTGTGGGGGGTGACAAGGAGGTCAAGCGTCTTTTGTGAAAGGTTGGGCCAAATGGCCATCATCTCCTTCCGTAACTCAGCGTCCATCTGCTGTTTGTCAGCTCCCCCTGTAAGATCAGCCAGAGAACATCGTGAAGGTGGGGCGGGGCGGGGTACCCGTGGCCACAAACTGGCCTTCTGGTGGCTGCCCTTCCTCCAGTCCCAGAGGGACGAAGAAGCTCTGGAAGGGATGGGGACCTGAGGCCGGCAGGAGGTTTCCAAGGACTGGCATGAGCCTGGAATCTAAGCTCAGATATCTAAGCCCAAAGAGAGACTGGAGAATGTCAGTAATGGGGACTGAAAATTCTACCTGACTGCTGGACGGGTCCATCCGGGATGGAGCACAGCAAACACCTCCAACACCTCCAACACGTCATCCTTCTAAAACTGACTTTGGCTTCTCCTAAAATAGGCAGCCCCTCCCCCTTCCCCTCTCCCCCTCGCCTAGTTCCTGTTTTTGTGGAAAGTAGACCTTTCAGTCTTCCAAGATTATGTTGTCACTGTTCATACCTCATCCAATAAGTTATAAAGTCCTGACATTTCTAATTTCACAATGACTCAAGCAAGTTCCCTTCTATCCATTGTTAGCCCAGGGTTTGGCACACAGTAGGTGTTTAATAAGTGCTAATTGACTAATTCAGGCCCTTATCTCACTTAGATTATTTTAATATCTTCCTATCAGGTCTCCCAGTCTCTAGTGTATTCCCTGTACATACCAATGCCTGAAGCAATCTTCCTACACACTGCTTTGTTCACAGCAGCCCTATTCCAACTATTGATACCCCATTTTTAAACTTGGCAACGTTTAAATTCTTCTGTTTTCTTACAGTCTAATTCCTACCCACCTGTCTAGTTTTTATTCTCCCTCCCCTGCTTCTTCCTATTTTCAGCGTTTAGTCCAATACCTTTGGCAAAATTAGCACTTAATAACTAGATGGTACACCAACAGACCCTTTGACTTTTCTCTGCCTCAGTTTCCTCACTTATAAAATGGAGATAATAACAGCACCAACAACTTCCTCCAAAGTTACCAATGATCTCACTTAACCAAAGAAGCCTAGTCTACATTCCCTGTTCTTACCCTCCCTTTTCTTACATCTATGCCTTTGCTCACCTCACTTTTCCTTCTCCATCTGTTGAGATCTTTAAGGCTCACTTCAAATCACCAAGTGTTTCTTGTGGCTTTTCCTAATATTTCTGGATGAAAATGATTTCTCCTTGAGCAAATGTTTCATAATTCTTGGTTCTGTTATATCTTCTTATATCTTCCTTAAGTATATGTTATATTGCTTTCTATCAGAACACGAGCCTCTCAAATATGGGATCTTTAACATTAGGCTGTCCTGCCTGACAGGAGGCAAGTCTGTGGCTGCATCAGTCCCAACACTGGGTGAACACAGAGCTTTAGTTGTATGGTGCAGCTCACCGTGTTGGGGGAAGAATGTCCCAATCAAGCCAGCTGCATGCACAATAGGTCTAGCTGAAGGAGGTTCCCCATGGGTAGAAAAATGAAGTTCAAAGACAAAACAGCCTTCAGAAGTCTCCCAGTTAGGGAAAAAGCCATGACTACAACATGACTGTACCCTTGGGGTCAGTGGCTTAGTTCTAAAATCTCAAAGAATAGGGTGACAGGATAATAGGGAGCTGGGCTCCCAAGAAGGGAAACCTGCTAAGAAGAGTGAAAGTGACTGCTCACAACTTTGGCATCATCCCCCTCCCTCCTGCCTGCACCCTACCCCCTTCTCCTTCCCTCTGAGATTACTTCTCATTTACCCTGAAGAGGTCTCATCTGTAGGTTATTGTTTGTGTGTTGTCCATTAGAATGAGAACTCTTTGTGGGAAGGGATCATGTTTTTGTCTTTATATCCTCAGTGATTAGTCAGATGCCTTTGGCAGAGTAAGTATTGAATAGCTAGATGGTACAGTGTGTAATTCACTGGGCCTGGGGTCAGGATAGACTTGAATTTAACTCTGCCCTTAGACCCTTACTAATTATGTGACCTTCAACAAGTGTAAGGATGCGGTTCCCGCAAAACAAGAGAAGGGAATTGTAAGGGCCCTTTAATGGGCGGCCACAGGGCAACTGGACATTTGAGTGGCCCAGAAGTAATCTCTGTGGATATAGGACTGCCCTGTGGGTGGGATCCTGGCCATATTGAGATAGCTTCATAATGGGAGACGGCTCTCTCGCTGGTTGGCTGTGTGTGTGACCTCACAGGCCCTTTATAAGCCCACTGCAGACAGCAGTCACTCTCTTTAACCTGACTCCCTAACCTGGGGTAGCTGAGCCAAGCTGATGGATAGCCCAGAGAGGTAAGGAGTTTGGTAGTGAACACGTGGGTCTTCAGACCAGGTGTTCACTAGGGAGTTAACAAGTCAGGGCATTAAGTCAGGGCATTATGTGAATAAGTATAATAAAGGCTTTTAAGATTACACATGGCTGTTCTTGAGCATGTTATTGGTTATTAAACTATAGATTTAAGAAATCGTGGCCAGAGACCTTTGAAGGTCTCAGAGGAGGCGAGCCGGGTAGAGTTGACACTGCAAAGGTCAGTGGTCAAAGGTACTCTGGTGGGGCCTAGGGCAGACTGATAATAGTAACTGCCAGGAGGGCACGTTACAAACAAGTCCTTTAACTCAGTTTCCTCACCTATAAAATTGATGATAACAGCACCAACAACTCTCTCCAAAGTTACCAATGATTTCTTAATCACCAAATTAAAGATCTTTTTTTAGTCCTCATGCTTTTTTGGCCTTTCCTCGCCTTTGACATTATTGATCACCCTCTTCTCCTGGATGCTCTCTAGATTTCTGTGACATTGCTCTCTCTTTGTTCTCCTTCTCACGATGTGATGGCTCCTTCTCATTCTCCTTTGCTGGATCTTTATCCAGGTCATGTTTGTTAACCATTGCTGTCCTCCAAAGGTCTGGCCTTGGGATTATTCTTCCTCTGTCTCACTTGGTGATTTCATCAGTTCCCATGGATTCATTTGTCATCTTCAGGCATCTCAAATTTTTTTTTTCAAGCCTTAGCTTTTTTCCTGACCTCTAATCACATTAACAACTAGGGGCCGCTAGGGGGCGCAGTGGAGAGAGCGCCAGCCCTGAATTCAGGAGGACCCGAGTTCAAATCTGGTCTCAGACACTTAATACTTCCTAGCTGTGTGGCCCTGGGCAAGACACTTAGCCCCAGCTCAGAAAAAACAAACAAACAAACAAACAAACAAAAAAGCAACTGCTTACTGGTCATTTCTAACTGGGTCCCAGAGATATCTGAAACTCAATATGTCCAAAGCTGAACTTATTACCTGTCCTCTCAATCCTACATTTCTTCTGAACTACCATTATTGTTAAGGGTATCAACACCCAGCATCACTACTCAGATGTCGCCCTTGATTCCTCATGTTTGCCCTACATAGTCAATCTGTTGCCAAGTCTTTTCTACCTTTTCAGTACGTTTTTTTCACTCCGCTGCCCAAGGCAGGTCTCAAGAATCTCCCTACTACAGATTATCTTCTATTTTAGTTGCCATGGTAATCTTCTAAAGTACATGTCCGACCATGTCACTCATAAACCTAGTGACTTCCTATAAAAACCTCTGTTTGGCTTCAAACACTCTTCACAACCTGATCCTTTCCGACTTTTCTAATCTTTCCTTTTCTTTTTCCTTTTCCATATTTTCCATATTTACATAGTTTACAATCTAGCCACAATGTCCTGCTATTCCTCAAACAGGATGCCCCATCTCCCATCTTCATGTCTTTGGACTGGCTCCAGAGAGAGAACTATGGAGGCTTAATGCAGATCGAAGCATACTGTTTCCACCTTTTTTTTTCTTTCTTTTTTTCTTTCTCGTGGTTTGTCCCTTTTGTTCTGATTTTTTTCTTCCCAAATAACTCATATAGAAATATGTAAAAAATGAATGTACATGTATAACCTAAAATTTTTTTAAAAAGAACTGATTTCCAAGGGCTTAGAGGAATGATCAGTGGAAACCCACACAATAAAATTCTCCAAGGGAAGTCCAGGAAGAACATGAAGCTCTGCAGGATGCCATTCTTGAGACACTAAGAAAAGAAATTCCTGGCAGGAGAAAAAAGGGAAGTTGTCTAAAAAGACCACTGTGGATGGACAGGGGACTTACTAACCAGCTTTTATTTTAAGAAGACATATAAAAGCTAACAGCATAAAATACAAACTGAGGGTATCAGACTAAGAATAGTGTGAGGAGAATGAAAATTCAGAATAAGCCAAGGCTGGGGAGGAGTTCTGAGAATAAAAGAGGAAGGAACAGGATTACTCCTCTGGGGGGAAGAAAGTGTAATAAACAATGGAGGGATTGTCTACCTCTCTACTCTTCTGTTGCTCTTATCTCTATAAAGGAGGATGGAAAGAATAAAACAAAGAGCTAGTAGGGAGTTGACCCCCAAGGTAAGAAAGGGGATTGCTACTAGAGAATACTTAATTGCCCTAGATGAATTTCAGACATCACTTAAGTTTTATCCTAGGATATTGACTGAAAAAGCCTGCAGATGTGATGGTTGATCCTCAGCATGTGATCTTTGAAAGCTTATGCAACAGCAGAAAAGAATAAATGGAAGAGAAGAGTCACAAACTATAGGCCAGTGAGTCTGGCTTTAGTAGGTGGATGGAAGACCACAATATGTGGACCAATGTGGGTAGAGAACATTTTGAAAAGGAAGTAGTGATCACAAAAAATCAACATGGAATCATCAAGAGTAGATCAATTCAGCAAATATTATTAAGCAGTGATCATGATCAGGTACTATGTCATATGCTGGGCTTATAAAAACAAAGATGGAATAGTCTCTGTCTTCAAGGAGCTTACATGAGAGGTAGTAGAGCAGGAGATATAACACCCTCCCAAATAAATATAACACAAAGAAAACTGCATAAAAAGAAGGTGGTAAACACTAGACAGATCAGGGAAGAACTTTATGGAAGAGGTGGTCCCTGTGTTGATTCCTGAAGGAAGGCAAAGATTCTAACAGACTAAGATGATACAGGAGTATGTTCTAGGCATACGACAGTGGCTTGTGCAGAAGACAGTGTTCTGAGGAATAGCTTGTTGGGGAATGGCTAAGATGTGGAATTTGGAAAGGGCAGTAAGTGACATTAAATAAAAGTAAAATGTTAGTTAGCAAGCTTTTATTAAATCCTTAGTGTGTGTCAGTCCCAGTGCCAAGTGGCGGATCCATGAAGAGAAAGGCAAATATCACTTTCTGCTCTCCAAAACCACCCTGCAATCTCTGCTTTCAGAAAACCTATATACTAATGGAGAGAACATGCAAACATGTGGGCATTTGGTATACACAAGATAGAGACAGAGTGTGTTAAGATACTTTGAAAGGGGAAAGCATTAGCAACTAGGAAGACCAAGAAAGGCCTCCTGAAAGTGAGATCTGAGCTGAGCCTTGAAGAAGTCAGTGAAATTAGGAGGCAGAGATAGCAGGCCAAAACATTCCATGAATGGGGAATAGTTGGCACCAAAGCTAAGATATAGGAGATGGAGCGTCATGTTTGAGGAAATGCAAGTAGATTCATGTTCTTGGATTGTAAGGCGTATAGAGGGGAATAAGGTATAACAAATATCAAAAAGTCAGATGAGTCCAGCTTATGAAGAGCTGGAAATATCAAACAGAGGACTTTCTGTCTGATCATGGAAAACACGAGGAACCCCAAGAGCTTACTGAGAAAGGGGCCAGACTTGTAACTTAGAAGAATCACCTTGGCACCTGAGTGCAGTATTCACTAGGAGGGCTTGGAGTCAGGAAAGCCAATTATGGTATTTGTCCAACAGAGAGGTGATGAGAACCTCAATTAAGGATGTAACTGTATAAATGGAGAAAAGAGGACAAATATAAGAGATACAATGAAGGTAAAAATAACAAGATTTGTCAGAGAACTGGATGTGTGGGAGGTTGGAGGAGGATGCCTAGGTTTTGAGATGGGGTGTCTGGGAGGATGGGATGGTGTCCCTTGAAAATGATAGAGGAATTAAAAAGTAGAGAGTGTTTGGGGGAAAGATCATGAATTCTCTTTTGGGCATGTTGAATTTGAGGTGCCCATAGGACATCAAATTGGAGATTCATAATTGTAGTTCAGTAGAGAGACTAGGTGGGCTAGAAATATAGATATGGGAATCATCTGCATTTAAAAGGAAAACTGGACTTTTGGGTGTTGATAATACTGCCAAGTGGAATAGCATAGAATGAAACGAGAAAGAAGTCTTACACAGTATTTTTAGGGGTACCTATTGTTAATGGACTTGACCTGGATAAAGATCCAGCAAAAAGAGGCCAAAGAGTCCTCATTTAATAGGAGAAATACTAGGAGAGCAATGTCATGAAAACCTTGGGAAGAGATTGTAAACAGAAGATCAACAGCATCAAGAAAAGGCCATTAGATCTGACAGTTATGAGATTGTTAGTAACTTTGGAGAGGGAAGAATGATGAAGTGGGAAGCCAGATTGCAGATTGTTCAGAAGAGAGTTAGAGGAAAGGAACTAGAGGTACTTAGGATAGGCAACTTTCTCAAGGAGTTTAGCTGTGAATGGGATGAGATAAAAACTGTGTTTTAGTGGGAGAGATCAGTTCAAATGAAATGTCTAAAATATTTTTTAAAGAAAGGGAAACATGGGCATATTTGTAGACAGCGGAGAAATAACAACCTAAATGGGGAGAGATTGAAGAAAAACAGAGAAGAGAGATGATAATTGCAATTTGCTGGAGAAGCCTGGAAAGGATAAGATCAAGGATGCATTTTGAGGGATTGGCAAAGAGAAAGGTCACTTCATCTGAGACTGTGGTGAAGAAAGAGATTGTAGAGGGAGATATATGAGTGATGTGAGGTGGGGAAGAGTGAAGAAGGAGCTGTCAGTGATTGGTCTTGATTTTTTTTTTTTTTTTTTTTTGTGTAATATAAGACAAATGCTTGGCTTAGAGATTGGGGTAAAGGGATACTGTGAGAGCCTTTAAAGGAGAGGTGAAAATTTAGACCAGCTGCTGTGGAAAGTGGAACAGATAGAGCAGTGGTCCTCAAACTTTTTAAATAGGGGCCAGTTCACTGTCCCTCAGACTATTGGAGGGCCCGACTATAGTAAAAACAAAAGCTCACACTCTGTCTCTGCTCCTCAGCCCGTTTGCCGTAACCCGGTGGCCGCATAAACGTCCTCAGCTGCGCATCTGGCCCGAGGGCTGTAGTTTGAGAACTCCTGAGATAGAGAATCAATTGAAGTGAAATAGAATGTCTATCTTGCTGCAATGAGGGCCCAGTTGAACTTAGAGAACATACATTTGTAGAGGCCCTAGTCAGTTAACGTGATTTCCTCTTGCTCCATTTAATAGCATATGAAGAGGAGCAAAGGAAGTAACAAAGATGGGAGCAATTCAAGGTTGAGAGCAGGCACTACTGTAGGAAGGATGATAGGATAAGGTGGTAAGGCAAATAAGAGCGGAGGATGGTATAGAGGTCTTTTGGTTCACACAGGGGTTGAGTCTGTAGCCACTGCAGGAGCACCAAACTGCCTGTAGGTTCTATCTTGGACATGATGGGTTTGTGAAGCTAATAGGACTTCTGTGAGGTACAATGGGAAGAGCACTAGTTCAGAAGTCAGAGGTTCTGGGTTCAAATTTCACTTCTGATGTTACCTGTATGGCCCTGAGGAAGTCACAATCCATTTGAGCCTCAGTTTTCTCATTTATAAAATGAGGTCGTTGGACCAAATGGCTCCTAAGGTGCCTTTCACTCTAAATCTGTGATACTTTGCTTTGATGATCTAGGAGGTGACTAGAATTTAGAAAAGAAATTGGGGCTAGATTCATAGATTTGGGAGTCATCTGCATAGAGATGGTATGATAAGTGATGATATGTCCAGAATAAAGGGCACAGGACAGAGACTTAAGCAGCACCCATAATAAAGGGATACAAGATGGAAAATAACCCAGTCAAGGAGTCTGAGGAATGGTCACACTGGCAAAAGGAGAACTAAGATGGAGCCAAGGGAGGGAAAGATGGCCAACAGTACCAGTACAAGGGAAAGTCAAGGAGCATGAGGACTGAGAAAAGGCAGTTAGAAGAGGTCACTGGTAACTTTGAAGAGCACAGTTTGAATTGAATGGGGTTTGAAGCCATATTAAAAAGACTAAACAAGTCTAAATAAGGAGGCTAATGTTTCTCTTTAAACAACCTAATAAATAGCAAGACTAGGAGACTGACAAAGTCTGGGTCACTAGTGGAATCTTCCTCTTCTTCCTCTCCTAGATGAACAAAGCCCTGTCTGGCCTCTGAGTGATAGGTCCCGGGTAGGCTCCCCCTCTTTAGCCAAGCTAGGCCAGGCTGCTGCAGTCCTGGGCCTGGACTTGTCTGTTCTCCCACAGAGACTGTAACTTCTTTGCCTTGCTTTGTTGACAGTAATCCATGATCATTATGGCTGAGTAAATCTTTCCCACTGGTGGTGAAAAAGTGGAAGTAGTAAATGTTTGTAATTTAAAAAAAAGTTTGTCATTGACCAGGAGGAGAGATATAGTACGGTAACTTGGGGGAATAGCAAGATCAAATAAGGATATTCAGAGGATGAGATAGGTGGAACTAATCATACCAGCTTAATCTACTTCCTTTTTTTGGGTCAGGATTAATATATTAGACTAAGGAAATATCATAGATAGAGGTTGCAAAGATTTTAGTGAAGTATTTGCCAGAGCTTCTTATGTTATTCTTTCAGACAAGATGGAGAGATGAGAGGTAGACAATAGAATAGTTAGCTAGATTAGTTCAATAATTGGACCCAAAGAGCAACTAATAATTTGATGTCAATCTGGTGGAAAATTTCTAATGCCAGGCTTCTGAGATTTAGCTTTGGCTCCATACTACTGTATACTGCTATTAATGACTTGGGCAAATCAAAGAATGATAAAAAGATAGATTCTTAAAGTTGAAATCCCTTCTTCTGTGATTAAATATAACCCATATCCATAAGGATCCATATTAGGAGAAAAAAAAGGAGGACTCAAGAGTAAGAATTTGTAGAGAGCCTAGTAATCTACTATGCTAAGCACATTTTAACATATTATCTCTTTGATCCCCACAGCAATCTGTGAATAGGTGCTATTATTATCCCCATTTTACAGTTGAGGAAACTGAGGCAGATAGCTGTGAACTGATTTGCACAGAATCACCCATCTATTAAGTGAGAGCTGAATTCAGGTCTTTCTGACTCTAGGTTCAGCATTTTAATTCCGTGTGCTATCAAATGACATCAAAGCACATCTGACTTATTTAGCTGTATTTTCAAGACCACTAAGGAGGGATAATTCACCTGTTCTCAAGACACCCCCACTTAACTTTTAAGCTCTAATAGTTTTACATACAAACCTAAACTAGCCTTCTTGCAACTTCCTCTCTTCCTGCTTTGGACCTTTACAATCAAACAGAAGTCCATTCCTTTCCCCATAAGACATACTCTTCAAATACTTAAAGAGAGCTATATTATTATCCCAAGTTTTCCTTCCTCAGACCAAAAACTCCCAGTTCCTTCAAATGATTCTCATAAGACATGGATTTAAGGCCTTCCCCATACTAGTTGGATATTCTCCAGCTTATCAATATACTTAAAACAGTTTGTGCTCTAAATTCAACACAGTAGTATAGATGAGACTTGGGGAGGGAGATTGTCATTTCCCTTTTCCTGGAATTTATGCCTCTCTTAATTCAGCCCAAGACTGAATTAATTTTTAAAAAAATTTTTAGGGGGAAATCACCTGGCTAACTCATCTTTGAGCTTATATAATCTTCAAATCTCTAGATCCTTTTCAGAACAATTGCTTTTTAACCACACTTCCCCTATATGAATTCTTATTCATATTTAATTCCCCCATATGCAATTCTTTTTGTGTTCATTGTATGAATTTTCATTTATCCCTATTGAATTTTATTTTATTAAGTTCTGCCTCATGTTCTGCCCTTTCAAGATCCTTCTGGACCTGACCCTGCCATCTGGTGTGTTGGCTATTTCTCCCAGCTTCATGTTTTCTGAAAATGTGATAAGTATTGCATTTGTGCAAATCATTTATCCAAATCATTCACAAAAAATGTCATAAGCACATAGCCAAGCATAGATCCCTAAATACTTTCATGTTGACATCAGATTATTAACAATCACTTTTTGAATCTAGCAACCTACCCTATTCAGAATCCATCTGATTATATCAGCATCAGGGCTCATATCTTTTCATCTTCTCCATAAGAAGATGTAGATACTCTAGCAAAAAGAGATAAAACATGTCCACAAACATTTCCTTTATCTATTGGTTTAGTAATCCTGTCAAAAATGGAAAGGAGGTTAGTCTGACTATGCTTGATGAAGCAATGGTGGCTCCATTCTCTTCCCTATCACTACTTCTCTATCTAGACTCACCAATCATGTCTTTAATGTTCCATTCTAGACTTTTTCCAGAAATCAAATTCAAGTTCAGTGACCTATAGTTTGCAGATTCTGTTTTTTTCCCTCTTTTTGAAAATCAGGACATCTACCCTTTGCTAATTTTAAAGTACTACTTTTATTTTCTATGTTTGCTCAAATATTACTATCACATCTGGGTCAAATGCCTTGAATTCATAAGGAATTCATTCACTCACTTTTACTAGCTTCTGTCTTGGGTACTGACTCCCTGTTAGTCATTTTTGTTTTGTCATCTCCAGTGTAAAGGTCATCTCTTCTTTGCAAAGAAAACAAATGAAATATGAATGAGCAGTGCTGGCTTTTCCCTGTGGTCAGTTATCATCATCTTATTCTTCTCCAGCAAGAGTCTTGTACCTTCTTTGTTCCTTTTTCCCTCAACATAGCTAAAAGCACCTTTTAAAAAATTAACCTTAGTCTCCCTTTTCCAGCTTTAGATCATTCTAAGGTTCAACATTTCACACATTTATGCTACATTCTCATATTCATTCTTTATTGCCTAGTTTTACTTCCATCTTCTGTACTTAAAGAAAAAACACACCCCCCAAAAACTTGGTTGGTTAATGTTCTGTGCATCTGCATTGATTTCATAAGAACATATACATATTTTATTTCTCAGTGGAATTGTTTCTCTGTGTCTTCAGGACATCATTTTTTTAAACATCCCTCATCCCTCTGGGGCTTTCCTAAAGGCATATCCAGATGATATGTTTATCAAATTTGTACATGCCACCAAGTTGGAAGCAAGAGCAAGAAAGACAAAGTTAAGTTCCAAAAAGGTCTAGATGAGCTATAAGGATGATGGGCTATATGATCTATTAAAATGAAACTTAATAGAAGTAAAGGCAAAGTATTATATCTGGTCATATCTGTGATCCTGGACAAGTCACTTAAACTTATTTGTCTCTGTAAGAGGAATTGGAGAAGGGAATAGCAAATCTCTCTAGTATCTCTGCCAAGAAAACCCCAAATGGGGTCATGAAATGTTGGACATGACTGAAAAATGACTGAACAACACTACAACTTCAATAAATATAAAATATGGAAAGATGGTTAGACAATAGTTCATATTAAAAGGCTTAAGAGTTTTAATGCACTGAAAATTCAGAAAATTAGCAATTCAATTTGTTACTCCAAAAAACTTATATTTTAGGCTACTAAGAGAAGAACAATATTTTGAACACGTGAGGAGATAATCTTATTGTATTCTGCCTTGGGAATCATAACTAGGTGACAAAACTTTACAGGGCACCTGTAGTGCCGTCTGGTTGGCTGTCTCTCACCTAAGCAGCTCCCAGACTCTTGTTTCAACAGTGTGGAAACCTTAAGATGCTTCTTTCTCCTGGAAATTAAACTCTAGGCAAGCTTCCATTTCCTATATTCTTTTGTGGCAAGTGTACAAATTCCTAGTTATGGCAGTCAACATCCAGGGTGCTGTGTTCAGGTACTTGATACTGCACTTTAGGAAGTACATTGATAAACTGGAGAGCATTTGGAGGAAGACAAATAAAATGATGGGGAGCCTCAGGATCATATCACATAAGGTACTATGAACTAGGGATGTTAGCCTGGGGAGGACTTAGAGCCATCTTCAGAAATGTGAAAAGCTGCTGTAGGGAAAAGGGATTATATTTATTTTGTTTGGCCCTAGAGGTGAGAAGTCAGAGAAATGGATGGAAGAGACAAGAGGCAAGTTTATGCAATATGAAAAACAACTTCCTAATAATTAGAAAGAGGATTGGCTGGCTTTGGAGGCAGGGTTTTTCCTTCCCTTGGGTCTTAAATCAAAGTCTGGGCAGCCACTTTTTGGAAATGATAGTAATTATAGCTGCTATCATGTAGCATTTTGAGGTTTGTAAAGCATTGTATACACATTCTTTCATTTGATAACTAGTGACTCCATGAGGTAGGCAAAAGTATTACAACTTTCATTTTGTAAATAAGGAGAGACTCAAAGGGTTTTGACTAGTCTGTAGTCACATATCTACTAAGTGTGGTTGGGATCTACAATCCCCAAATCCAGTGATTTTTCCACTATATCACAGTGGGTCTATATAGCTGTAGAGGACATTCTTAGTGAAGTATAGGTTGAACTAACTGGTGACTGAGATTGTTGTTGTTCAGTCATTTTGTCTTGTCTGGTTCTTTGTGACCCCATGGGCCTTCTATCTGTCACCATCTCCTGAAGTCTGTTCATGTTCATTTCTTCCATGACATTATCCATCTCATCCTTTGTGGTCCCTTTTTCCTTTTGCCTACAATCTTTCCCAACATCAGGGCTTTTCCAGTGAGTCCTGTCTTCTTATTGTATGGTCAAAGTAAATTTCAATGAGTAGTTTGAAATTAATTTCTTTAAGTATTGACAGATTTGATCTCTGCACTGTCCAAGGGACTCTCAGACGTCTTCTAATTGGAAAGAATAAGCTTTCCTTAAAGTCCAACTCTCACAGCCACACATTGCTACTTTGACTATATGGACCTTTGTCAGCTAGGTGACGTCTCTACTTTTTAGTATGTTGTCCAGATTTGTCATAGCTTTCCTCCCAAGTAACAAAGAGTCTTTTAATTCCATGGCTGCGGTTGTCATTTAATCTTGGTGTCCAGGAATATAAAATCTGATACTATTTCCATTTCTTCTTACTTTGCCAGGAAGTGATGAGACTAATGGCCAAGATCTGTTGGGGTTTTTTGATGTTAAGCTACATGACAGATTTTACACTTTACTCTTTCACTTTCAAGAAACTTCTTAATTCTTATTCACTTTCTGCCATCAGAGTGCTATTGTCTGTATATCTGATTGTTGATATTTCTCCTGTCAGCCTCAATTCTGACTTTTGATTTGTCCAGTTTGTCATTTCACATGATGTATTCTGCATATAAGTTAAATAAATAAGGTCACAGTGTACAGGTTTATCTCTACTTCTTTCCCAATTGTAAACTATTTAATTGTCCCATGTTCAGTCCTAACTGTTGCTTCTTGGCTCATATACTCCCTCACAAGACAAGAAGATGATCTGGTACACCCATCTCTTTAAGAAATTGCCACATTTTGTGGTGATCCACACAGTCAAAGACTATGTAGTCAATGAAGCAGAAGTAGATTTTTTGGGGGGAACTCCCTTGTTTTCTCCATA
Organism: Sminthopsis crassicaudata; assembly: GCF_048593235.1. Taxonomy (NCBI): domain Eukaryota; kingdom Metazoa; phylum Chordata; class Mammalia; order Dasyuromorphia; family Dasyuridae; genus Sminthopsis; species Sminthopsis crassicaudata. Next base: position 70,742,277 of record NC_133617.1, on the reverse strand, counting down.
ATCTAGCAAATGGTTGCAATTTGGTCTCTAATCCCTCTGCCTCTCAAAAAACAGGCAATTCTTTTGGTAATTCTTGGTTCACGTATTGCTGAAACCTACCTTGCAGGATCTTAAGCATAACCTTGCTGGCATGTAAAATGAGCTCAATTGTTTGGTAATTTGAACATTTTTTGGCCTTGCCCTCCCTTAGGAATGGGATGTAAGCTGATCTTTTTCAATTCAGTGGCCACTGTTGAGTTTTCCAAATTTGCTGGAATGTTGAATGCACCACTGCAACATCTTTTAGGATTTAAAATAGCTCAGCTGAAATTCCATCACCTCCCCTAGCCTTATTGTTACCAGTGCTTTCTAAGGTTCACTTGACTTTATTCTCCAGGATGTCTGGTTCTTGTGCAAAAGCCACAGCATTGAGGTTATCTGTGGCTATTAAGATCTTTCTTGTATAGCTGTTCTGTGTATTCTTGCCACCTCTTCTTAATCTCCTCTATTTCTAAGTCCCTACCATTTTTGTCTTTTATCATGCCCATTTTTTACATGAAATGTTTCCTTGATACCTCTAATTTTCTTGAAGAGATCTCTTGTCTTTCATATTCTACTGTTTCTTCTATTTCTTTGCATTACTCATTTAAGAAAATCTTTTTTTTTCTCTCCTTGCTATTCTCCATTCATTTGTGTACGTCTTTCCCTTTCCCTTTTTGCTGTCTTTATTTGTTCAAATATTTATAAAGCCTCCTCAGATAGCCATTTTGCTTTTTTGCTATTCTTTTCCTCTGAAATAGTTTTTATTGCTGCCTCTTATACTATATTGTAAATATCTGTCCATAGTTCCTTAGGAAATCTATCTACCACATCTAATCTCTTAAATCTATTTATCACTTATATTCATAAAGAATTTTCTTTAGGTTATAGCTATATGGTCTGATGATTTCCCCTATTTTCTTCAATTTAAATCTGAATTTTTAAAACAAGAAGCTCATGATCTAAGCCGTAGTCAGCTCCAAGTCTTATTTTAACTGACCTTCTCTGCCTTTGACTGCAAAGTATATTCTAGATTGACATCTGTGTGCCTTTTGGGTTGTTGAAAAAGAGCACCTGCTCTAAGTTAATTATCTTGAGAAAATTCTACTGGTCTCCATCCTTCATTTTGTTTTCTAAGACCAAACTTGCCTGTTATTCCAATTAACTTTTGATTATTAGCATTCTGATCCTATGATGATTTTTTTGGGGGGTGTTATTTCTAGATGATGATGTAAGTCTTGACAGAACTGATCAAAAGTGATCAACTTTGGCCTCTTCAACTTCAGTGGTTGAATCACAGATTTGCATTACTGTGATGTTGAATGGTTTGTCTTAGATTCAAACAGATGTCATTCTGACATTTTTGAGATTATACTCTATACTTCTTTTCTCAACTTTTTATTGATTATGAAGGCTATTTTATTTTTTTCTAAGGGATTCTTGCTCTGTCCAATCCTATCCATTTAAGTTCACTCACACCTAAGATGTCGATGTTTAATCTTTCCATCTTCTGTTTTTAATACATTCAACTTACCTTGGTTTATAGATCTTCCGTTCCAGGTTCCTGTACAATATTGATTTTTACAGTGTTGGGCTTTTCCTACTTCTAAGTTGCTCAAAAGTCAGTTTTGAGCTGTTGATTTGGTTCACTAGATTCATGTCCTCTAATGGTAACTGGACTTTTGTTTATCTTTGGTTAAATTTCTGTCTCATTCCCTATTATAGTTGTTCTCACTTTTTTCCCTTCTTCAGCTTCCAAACTTGATTTCTTTCCAACTAGCCTTGACTCTTATTAATACAGAGGCTAACTTGAGTTTTCCATACTTCCATCCTCCCTCACCTCCCAAAGTCTCTTTTCAGCATCACCCATTCTCTCCTCTTTTTGCCGGGACCAATGAATAAAAGGAGCTTCATCTCTGCTAAGACAAAGAAAAGCCATCCACCACCTTCTTTTGGCTGTTGCTCCCATCTTGTTTCCTTCAGAGATAGCTAGGTGGTGCAGCAGATCATACAATGACCCTAGAGTCAAGAAGACCAGAGTTCAAATCCTGCCTCGGGTTTCTACTAGTTGTATGACCCATGGCAACTCACAATCCCTGCCTCAGTTTCCACATCTGTAAATTGAAGATAATAGCAGCATCCACCTCCTAGGTTTATTGTGAGGATAAAACAAAATATTTGTGCTATATAAATGCTAACTATTATTATTCAGGGTCTTATTCTACAAATTGCCATCTTTCTTTTATTTTTCAGCCTCTTTTTTTTTTTTTTTTTTTTTTTTACTATTGGTTCTTTCCTATTCATCTACAATCTAAGCCTTCCCAATCCTAAAAATTAACAACCCACCCAAACTAATCTTTTCCTCCATGCAGCTGTTTTTGTGAGCTAACCCTTCTAATTTCTCTTTCTTTTTATCACCAGACTTCTCAAGAGTCATCTCTACTTCCTTTATTGTCTGCTTATTAATTCTGGCTTTTGCCCCCATTGTTCTTCCCAAACCATCCTCCTGAACATGTCCAATAGTCCTTGTTCTCTGTGGCAGCTAACACTGTACCCCGTCTCCCTTTATCCCATTACACTTCTTGCATTTCTTTCCTGCCTGGGTTTTTATCATACTGTCCCATCCTGGGCTCTTCCAATTTCTCTGAGTGCCTCTGACTTCTCCTGAGTCACAGCTCTGATTAGCCCTGTCTTGTTCAGAGCCATTCAGCAGCCCCTCAGAATTCACAAAATAAAGCTTAAACTCAAAGAGTTATACAATATACTCAGTCTACATTTGTATGTATATGTCAGGAATATTTGAAAGAGTACTGAACTGGGAGTCAAGGACCTCTAGGTTTGAATACAAACTTGGACTTGTGTAACTGTGTAACTATGGGCACGTCACTTTACCTCCGTCTGCCTCCATTTCTTCATCAGTAAAATGAGGATCATCATCTTTGCACTACCTACCTCATGACAATATTGTGAAAAAAGTGCTCTGTAAATTTTCAGACACCAGATCAATGGGACTTCTTACTTCATCCAGGATGGATGTTGTTTCTCAAACATACTTTATGTTTTCTCAGAGGAGACATCTGTTACCTGTCAAGACTTCAAGTCATCCATCAAAGATGGATCGTACAAATTGGATTCTCTGCTTTTTTCTTCTATAGCATAACTTTCATGGCTCTCCTAGGGCATTTCCAACTCACTGTTTGCATTAGGAGTGTATGGATCCTTGTTTTATCAATTAAGCCATGAGCCACTGGGCAACAAGAATCACTTCTCACTCATTTCTATGTGGCTATTGTTTCTCACACAGGAGGTATGCAGTAAATGTGTAGTGAATGAAGATGAGCAGTAGGAGCAGAATAATCTGTTAAAGAAATTCTCCCCTTCATTGACAAGTATTCTCACGTCTTCTGTAACCTAGAATATCTTTTTCTTAACCACACTATGTGCTCCTGAGCCACTCATCCCTAATTCTCTCTGTCCCTTCCTTTCACATCAAAAATCCGACTTTACCACTAACATTTGATTACTTTCAAATATATACTGTAATAGGCTAACACAGGAGGTATGTTTTGTTAAGTATGTTCTTTAATGACTAGATAAGAATGAGTATTATGAATATTGCTTCTAAGTACAATGAACTGAACATGAGCCTAGAGTCAGGAAGAACTGAGTCTAAATCCTACATCAGACACTTACAAGTGATGTAACTTTAAGCAAGTCTCTAAACTTCTCTCTATAAAATGGGGATAGTAACAGTACCAGCCTCAAAAGGATTATTGCAAGGTGTCAAATAAGATGTTTGTAAAACATCTAGCCGGGTGCCTGGTACCTAGGAGGTGCTGTATAAATGCTAGCTGCTATCATTATTATTCTAAAGTACTTAAAAGCATTCTCAGCTAGGTTAAAGATTATCTCCTACAATCTCAAATCTTTAACTTTCAGCTCATTCTGACTCATTGTGCCTAGGATGTGCTTTCTCTTTAAAGTGGGGTTGTGTTGCACTAAGCTATCCACACTCTCTTTCCAGGCTGTTGGCTAATCACTTTGGGCATAAGGATACTGGCCAGATGGATGGGTGCCTGGGGTTATGGGTACAGTCTATGGCCGTGGAAGCGGATGAAGCAAACAGGTGCCACGCAGAAGGACATGCCCAAGCAACCTTGTGCTCCAACTGGGTGAGTTACCCTGCTAACTCTGGCTTCAGACCAAGGCTTGCACAAATTGTCACACCATTCACACCAGTGGGTTCAAGGGGCAGGTTTTCACTGGGTGATTGTATTTCATCCCAGAGTGCTCCCAAGGCAGATATTTTCTCTAAAGTTAGGGATCCCAGATTGTCATCTCAGTAGATTTTCCTTCCAAGGAGACATGAAAGAGTCTAGTAAAGGCCCTGCTATATACCCTGCAGAATCAGGGGCAGTACACAGGTCTCTGGGGTCCAGTTGCTGTCTTTAACTTCCTCATTATTTTCATCACTTCTTAGAAAATGTCCTATGAAAGGGCCCCCAAAGATACTTTGATTGAATACTCTCTTTTCTAGGGTATTTGGGCCCTGATATGTCTTCCCATCTCTCTTCCTTCTCTTGTCCAACCCAGCTACCCTCCTGGGGAAGGCATTTTTTCAGGTGGTCAATGGGATCTTTTGGTAGAAACACTGTCCTCCATTGAGCTTCTTCTGTTCAGTCAGGCAAGGGAAGAGCAACGCCTCTGACCCTTGTGTGGGGGCCCAGTCAGGACTGTCTTTCCCAACCCATTAGGTCTCAAAGGGACCGCTGAGCCTCTCTGTCCACACGCCCTCCTGCCTTTCGGGGGACCCAGGCCTTGGCTCAGTATTGGTGCCTCCCATCTCTCTCACCCCCTCTTTTACCTTTGGCAATTTTAATGTCTAGGGCTGTCCGGATCAGGGCCATGAGAGTAGAGTTGAAATGAACTGTGTTGTCATCTGCAACAGGCAAATCCATTCGCAGAAGTCTCTGCGGAGAGTCAACATGGAGCCAATCAGCCCAGTGCCCCTGTCATCTTTCCCCATGTCCTCAGCCCCTTCCAGAATGCATTTCAAAAACCAAAGAGCAGCAGGAAGAACTCTGTGATCGGCCGGGTATCTGGTAATTACCCAGTCCCCACTTCTTGGGGTCGGCCCCAGATTCCCACCTTTTGTCTGCGAGGAGAGAACGCTCCTTTGTGGTGCTCTGCTTGAGCCATACTTAACGCCTTCTGCCTCCTCTGCACGCAGCCGGAAATTCCTTCTGTTTGCAAGCCCTTTTTGCACCTCTCTTGCACTCTTGTACCCTCCCCCTATTTCCCTCTGGTCTTCCTATGCCATGGCCCAACAGAGTTCTCCCTGGATGACTCAATTCAGATAAAATTCCAAAGAAAAAGGGGACATGTCTGAAGCCTCACAGACCCATTTCTGGGAGAGCATGCAGGCAGCAGAGGCAGAGCAGAAGCACAGAGCACAGGGGCCGCGGGATGGGTAGGAGCACCCTCCCGCTTGGGCCGGACGACATCAGATCAGACCAGACCGTGACACGCTACATTCCCTCTGAGAAGATGCTCAGTGCACACGCAGGTGGGCAGGCAGGGGCCGGTTATGCGGGCCGCTGGCCCGGGGAGGTGGGAGCGGAAGCCATGCAGGGCATGCAACACACAACAGCCGTGGACAAGGCGTCACAGACAGGAAAGCATCCACATGGAATCTCGAGACTCATTCATAGCTCCCATAGAGATCAGTATTGAGTGACAGGTCCAGGTTTCGGCTCAGTGCGATGGTGGGGGAGTAGGGGTGGGGTCTGCTCCCTAGTCCCAGGGGCGTGCTGGGGCTGTGGTGGGAAGGATGGCCAGGTCAGACTGTAAGTGGTATGGAGATGGTGTTGGGTGTGAGGCCCGTCAGGGGACTGAGACACTGAGCCCACTGTCCTTGGTGGGACAGTTAGCAAGAAACAGGGGGGTGAGGAGTTAGGCTCGGGGACTCGGGACACAAGGACCCAGCCAGGAAGGAGAGGAGGAGGGAGTGCCGAGGGGGAGGAGATGCCGACACAGGGGCAAAGACAGACATGCACGTGTCAGGGGCCGGGGAAAGAAGGGAAAGGCCAAGGGAGGAGGGGGAGACGGGGCACGGAGGGAGGCAGCGGTGGGATCGAAGGCATGAAGTCTGCCGGGAGGCAGAGGGCCTTGGCTGCCCCACAGTGGAGGCTGCCCCGGACAAACTCAGAGGGAGCCAGGACCCACGGAGGAGGAAGGATGAATGAGGAGGGCAGGGGAGAGAAGCTATGAGACAGGCTAGAACTGCATTGACAGAGAGGGAGGTGGAGGGGACACTGTGAAGGGGAGGGGCAAAGGGAACAAGCCAAGTGGAAAGGTTGGGGCTGTTAGGGTCTCTTGTCAGGGGACGACTTTCTTTCTTTCTTTTTAAAGTTCCAAATCTTAGCTAGTTACTGTGGCTTATCTGAGAAATCTGTCCTTGGAGAGATGGGAGTCCCAGGGTCATGCAGGGCCCAGAGAGGAGATTCTTTGGGACAGGTAGAAGACATTGCTTGAGGTCAGCAGGATGGGGGAGGCTAGAGGGATGCCTTTAGTTTAGGAACTCAGCTGGAACCTCAGAAAGATTCTACCTCAAAGGCTATCGGGAGTTTCCCCCAAGTTCCTGCTGCAGGCTCTCTTTGGATGGGGGAGTTTTTTCTTTGCTCCCTTCAGCATGCACAGGGCTCCTTTCGTGCACACCCCCTTTACCCCTGCCCCACTCTGGGCCCTTCCTGGGAGATGCAGCATGCATATCCACAGCGTCAGGGAGCCAGCCTGTCCTGGGACCCCAGCTTCGGCTTGCCCATCTACTCTGGAACAACAAAGAAGCACATTCCAATGTCGGGGCCGGGCATCCAGGGGGCTCTGTAAAGCCATCCCTGGGCATCGAGGCGATGTGGATGGGGGGATAGGGGAGTGGGAAAGAGGGCTTAGGATACTCGTGGGAAATCTCCCTTCTCCCCTTAGCTAAGCAGGGTTCCAGATGATTGGGAAACTTCTTGGGGACCTCTCTGGGGTGAGCCAAGATAGTCCTGTCTGGTTCAATTATCTCTACTTTGCCACAGGTTTTCCTTCCCCACTTCCCAGGTCAGGGCTAAGGGCTATGCAGTGTGTGTGTGTGTGTGTGTGTGTGTGTGTGTGTGTGTGTGTGTGTGCGCGTGTGTATGAGAGAGAGAGAGACGGGATGGGATGGTGATACTTGCGTTTTGAAGGTGTTTGCTTCAAGGCAGTGACTGAGGGACTTGGTCTGATTCTCAAGTGACCCCTCCCACCCCATGCTACTGGCCATAATGGAGTCTCTGAAACACAACACACTAACCAAAGAGAATGGACACAACTGTATTGGTTAAAGAAGATCATGACGATGAGAATTATTTTGCTCAAGGAAAAAAAAAAAGGAAGAATCAATAGAAAAAGAGATCTGGTAGGTTGTCTTTGTCAGCATTTAAAAAAAGAAAAGTGACCTTTTTTCCTTTGGTGGGTGTCAGATTTAGTCTACCTTATAAGCAACTCGGGCTGGACACTTCTTCCCCAAACCCAGGGGTGGAGACATGTGTCTGAGCATCTCATACATGTCCGGGTAAGCCATGCGGCCCCTGGCAGCACCAAAACAACAAAACCAGAACCAAAAAGAAAAAACAAAAACCAAAAACAAAAAAAAGAAACAAAAAACCAAGAGAGGAAAAAAAACACAGAGAGAAGAACCACACGAGCCAAAAAAATCAGGAAAAAATAGAGAGAGATGCAGAGAACAAGAAAAAATATATTTTTAAACAAATTGAAAAGGGGGAAAAATGGAAGAAAAGTAATAAAAAAGATTACTTCGCTGCTCATTGGCAGAGAGAAAGAGCAAAGTCATGTTCACTTCTGACTTTGGTTTCTTGGCAAATCAGCAAGGAGGGGGCGGGATGGCTTGAAACTCCACTAGAAACCTGGAAACCCTTTTTTTTTTTTTTTTTTTTTTTAAAACTTGGACAAAGTCCCGCAACTAAAAAGGGATATTTTACTGGGGGAGAGGGACCCGGGAAAGAGGGCAGGGCACGTCAGGAGTTGGGGGAGAGGGAGTGGAGTCAATGATAGAGTCGTCAATGCAGTTTACTCCTCCCCAAATGGAAATCCATATTAATGCGACTTTGGTTTGGGGAAGGGGGCAGTTGAGACCCTGGAATGCCCAGCTTTAGCTAACAGCAAGCAGAAATGGTGGAAGGTAACTTGAGATATATGCTCCATGCTTTTTGAGTCTAAGTGACTGCGTTATCTTAGGCATTCTGTTTGCTAAGAGGTCACTAATTAAATGCAAGATATATTGAAAGATGTATATATATATATGAAATATATATATTAAGAACCAAAAGCCACATTCATTCCGTTGATGCTAGCAGGTTTTAGTGGAAATCAAACCTTGCAAGCAACCCTATGAGGACATTTCTTGCCTAAGCCGAGAGGGGGAGATATAACACGCAATAAACTGTACATATCCTTATAATGAATCCGACCGCTGTAAGAAGAATACACGGGTGTTAGTGCAGATTCTAAGGGTCAAATACAACATGTACATGTATACAGACACAGCATCACACAGAGAGGTCATGGGATCACGGCCACAGAGAAAAATAACAGGGCTGGAAATGCCCAGCACTGACTCCAGACGTTTGTGCTGGAATAAAGGGACTGGAGAAACATAACTGCACACAGAGAGTGAGCAAAGAGAGGGCAACGAGAATTTCTCGTCCTTCATTCTTTTACATTTCGTTTAAGCAAGGGGACCCCCCAGCCATCTGCTTGGAGACGAGCTCTGCGTTCAAGTCAAAGCTCGTTCTGAGGCCCAGGACCCACAGGGCTAAGTAGACAGAGTGATGCTGTGGAAGGAGTCCCCAATTCACATCCTGCCTTTGTGGCTTATTAGTGGAGGAATCTTGGGGTGGTCCCTTTCCCGCAGAGCCGCAGGCTTTTCATCTGTAAAATGAGCGGCTCAGACTGTGCTCCCTATAACCTCTTTCACTTCTAGATCAAAGATCAAATCTATGTGTGCTCACACACACACACACACACACACACACACACACACACACAAGTCCATCTCTTGACTGGACTGGGAAAGGGGACTGGTGGTACGACAACAAAGCACAGTTGGGCTTCTAAGGTGACCTCTCCTTGGACCTGCTGACAATTTAAATAGCCTCTTTGGGTGAAGACAGCAGAGGCAAAGTGTCAGTGGTTATCAATCAAAAAAGCAGTTGGATGCAATTCAATGAAATGACCTAAAGTTAAAAGAGTAAAAGTTAATCACCAGCACAATCTAAGTCCACTGACCCTAATGTTTCCTCTAGGCCTGGCCAGGGCACCTGGAGGTCCCTGCCTAGGGTGGAAGAGTCCAATAACAGAGCATCCACCTCTTCATGTCTCTCTCCCACAGTTGAGATCTGAGAAGGTGCCAAAGGGTCAGGAATGGGAGGCTTCCACTGGGTCTTTCAAGGACCATCAGCCCTTGAGCTTAAAGCTCAAGACAGGAGTGAGAGGGGATCCTTGCATGATGACTGGGTTGGGAATTTAGGGGCTGTCATTACAGTGGACTGAAGGCACTTTTCCTTGGTTTGTTGAATAGAGGAAGGTGGTCTGGGGGAGAGGGGATGCTTATTTTCTTGGGGTGGTATTGATGTATTATCAATAAAAAGGAGTAGAGGGGGACAGTGAGGGGGACAGAGACATTGTCTTAGGGCCTTCAAGATGTGAAGCCCAATATCCCGCCAAACGGCCTTTGGACCTTGATACCAAATAGCTTAGGGCTCAGATTTTGCGCAGGGTCTGGATCAGTCCAGATCCAGGATAAGGAGGCACTTCCATTTCTCTTCCTCCTTTGGGCTCTTCCACTTTTCTTTTAACTATCTGACCACACGGCACCTTTGCTTTGTCCCTAGACCAGAATGAATGCTAGCAGCGATATCATGTGGGCGCCACCCAGCACCTTCTCCTCCTGAGGAGGTGAGACAGGTTAGACCCGCGGGCCCCCAATCTTCCCTTCTTACAGCTGTTAATCTCGGAGCCTTGTCTGAGAAGTATTCCCCCAAACCAGGCGCAGGGACGAGCCAGCGCCTCTCCCAGACTATGGCCTCCAAGGTGGGGAGCTAGGGGGGAGGCCGGAAGAGTTCAGATAACTTCTTACCAAGCTGCAGGATCATATTCGGCCCAGACACGCACATACTCATCCAGGTGGTGGGGGCCCAGGATGGAAGAGTCTCGGGTGAGATACTCAAAATTGTCCATGATGACAGCCACAAAGAGGTTCAGCATCTGCAGTGGGCCGGGGCGGAGGAGGCAACTTTAAGTGAGAGCCCAGAAGGAAAAGATCAAAGTATACTTGGCTCTGGCTACCCTTCTCCCCATCTGCCTTAGAAATCCCTTACCTCACCTTCGAGCTTCTCCTTTGTTCACCTTTTATGGATTCCTAACCCTTACCTGTCCTATCTCCCTCCTGGCAGAGAAAGTACTCAAGGGTCTCTTCTGCAGAAAAGGAGGGGGCCCAGCCTCGGACTCCACAGGCCTCTGAAGGACCACGGCAAACCCGTTCTGTGGATCCTCAACCTGCCCCGCCTTAGACTGCAATGGTTTTTGTTTGGATCACCCTCCTGCCCTCCCGCTTGTTGATGAGCTCCACGGGACAGGGAACACGTCTGTCTCCTCCGTACATACTCGGAACGTGGTCACGCACAGAGCCTTACATACTGTCATTGTTGGTCTACGTTTGTGGAAGGAGCAAAATCCTCCGGCTGCCGCGGCAGCCCTCCCTTCCCACCTGGAGCCACCCCCCACAAGCCTGAGGACCAAAGGCATCTTCCCCAGACTCACCAGAAAGGAACAGAGGAAGATGAAAGACACAAAATAAAAATAGGCAAACTCGTTCCCACACTCAGGCTCCCTGATGCCCGAGTTCTTGTCGCAGGGTTTCCCACTGAGGCAGGACAGCATGATGTTATGCCAGGCCTCACCTGTGGCACTCCTAGGGACAGAAGGGAAGTCAGAGGCTGCTGGGCGGAGGAAACCCTGCCCTCCTGCCCCCCTCCTGGCCCGTAATCACAGGCCTTTCAGCCTTCCTCAGGGTTAGGAGAAAGGATTCCTGGTGCTTCCTTTTGTGTTCTCCTAAAACCTATTCCTGGTACTCACAGCTGTGCCCAGGGCTCAGAAGGCACAGGCCTAAGTGCCAGGCCTAGCTGGGCCGAACCCGGGCAGGCAGGGGCGGCACCTGAGGTCGTCTCTTGTCTGCCTCTGCCTCCCCCCACTGGGCCTGTGTCTGGGGACCCTGCAGCTGCCTCTGCCCCCCTGCTTTCCCCCACGTTACCTGAAGAGGAGCATCAGAGCCTGGAAGAAGGTGCGGAAGTTGTTGTGCTCCGTGATTTGGAAATCGTCATCGTCGTCTTCTTCTTCCACGTCAATGCCGATGTTACCAAACACCTAAGAAAGGCAACATTCTCAAGAAAGAGGGCTCCGCCATCCCAGGCCTGGTCCTGATCAGCACTCGGGAAGCTCAGTCAGGCAGCCAACACACACTTTATAAGCACCAACCACGTGCCCAGTGCCGTGGGAGACCTGGGAGAGAAAGAGCAGGCCCTGCTCTCGTGCAGCTTAACGAGGGCCAAGGAGGGGTCGCTTTCTCGGGGATAAGTGCTCCGGAGAGTGCCAAATTAAGGGTGATTCTGCATCTCTATAAAGGCCAGGGAAGGTGACATCGAAGATAAATGACAACATGGGAAATTTAGATAACTGGGAGATAACCTAGGAAAACAGCCCATCAAGAATCCCAAGTGTTAGGCAGCTGGTGGTGCAGTGGACTGAACACTGGGCCTGAAACCAGGAAGATCTGAGTTCAAATGTCACCCCAGAAGGCGATCAGCTGGGTAAGCCTGACTTTGGGCAAGTCTGTCTCAGTTTCCTCATCTGTAAAATAGGAATATTCACACCACTAACTTTCCAAGGTTGTGAGGCTCCAAGAAGATATTTGTAAAAATGCCCATCACACAGTTGGTGTTCTATTTCAAAAACCCCTTTGAGAAGAAAATACTCTGATTTTGCACTTCTCTGAGGTGTCTGTAAGTCAAAAAGAATAAGCCAAGAAGCTGCGAGAATTCTCAAGCAAGACTTCCTCCAGTTTCTTTTCCAAGAACTCTGGTTTTTATCGTCTGCTTCTGGCAGATCGCTGCGGCCGATGGGGCCCCAACATCATGTAGCGTGTGGGGGCCGTCAAGCCAGAGGCTCCCTTGTATGGAAAAGACAGACACTGCCGCCTCCGCCTTGTGAGGTGCGAGGAGGCAGACGGAGGGCACCAGGGAGGCAGCAGGTGATTTTAACGTTTTAAAGGAGGAACAAATGAAGCGGCTGGGGGAGGGCATTCCAGGCCCAGGGAACAGCTTTAGCAAAGGCACGGAGATGGTAAGTGGCAGGGCCATTCACCGACTAGAGCATACATAATGGGTATGGATGGGAATGAGAGGTTTGAGTAAAGCCCAGTACCACCTGACCAAGGGGAAGCCAGGCGCTGCTGAGACTGAATCCCACTTCCCATTTTACTAGCGTCTGTAACCTTGCAGGTCACTGGCCCACTACTAGAAAGGCAACATTTATCGTCGCTGTTGTTATTCAGCTGTTTTTATTGTGTCCAACTCTTCATTCACCCCATTTGGGGTTTTCTTGGCAAAGATATTAGAGTAGTTTGTCATTTCATTTCTTTTTTTCCTTGTTTCTTTCTTTCTTTCTTTCTTTCTTTCTTTCTTTCTTTCTTTCTTTCTTTCTTTCTTTCTTTCTTTCTTTCTTTCTTTCTTTCTTTCTTTCTTTCTTTCTTTTCTTTCTTTCTTTCTTTCTTTTCTTTCCTTCCTTCCTTCCTTCCTTCCTTCCTTCCTTCCTTCCTTCCTTCCTTCCTTCCTTCCTTCCTTCCTTCCTTCCTTCCTTCCTTCCTTCCTTCCTTCCTTCCTTCCTTCCTTCCTTCCTTTCTTTCTTTCTTTCTTTCTTTCTTTCTTTCTTTCTTTCTTTCTTTCTTTCTTTCTTTCTTTCTTTCTTTCTTTCTTTCTTTCTTTCTTTCTTTCTTTCTTTCTTTCTTTCTTTCTTTCTTTCTTTCTTTCTTTCTTTCTTTCTTGTGAGCCAGTTGGAGCTAAGTGACTTGCTCGGGGGTAATACAGCTGATAAGTGTTGTGTCTGAGGCTGGTCATCCACCTATCCCTGGTTTGTCATTTCTTTCTCCAGCTCATTTTGCACAGAAGGAAACCAGGTCAAACAGGAGTCAATGACTTGTTCAGGGTCAGGGTCCCCAGCTAGTATCTGAAGCCAGATTTGAATTCAAGAAGACTTCCTGATTCCAGGCCCAGAGCTCTGTCTGAGGGGCTACCTGGCTACTTGACTCTAAGTCTCAGATAACTAACTCATGGATGAGGAAGTTGAATTAGATTATTTTAAAGGTCCCTTCCAGCTCTGGGATTTCATGACCTTGAATCTTTGAACCCACTTATTTTTCCAGTCTCCAGATTTGTTATTGTCCTTCCTCTGCATAAAGTAAATGGGAAATTCACTTCTAGTAGAACTTCTAGAAGTTTTATGAGGAGGAGGGAAGAGAGACACACACAGAGAGACGGAGACAGAGTAAGGGGGGAAGAAGGGGGAGAGGAAGAGGGAGAGTTCATGCAAAGGGTACCCTGAGGTTCTTGCAGAGGTTCTTTCACAACTCACCTGCATCCCTATGATGGCATAGATGAAGAACAGCATGGCGATCAGAAGGCAGACATAGGGAAGAGCCTAAAGAGAAGCCAGGCAAAGACTTTTACTTCACTTCCCCCTGTGACAACCCACATCTTCCTGCCTGAGAGCTCCATCTTCCCACCGCCTCCCTTCTTGGCTGGCCATGGAGTCTTCTCTAAAGGATTCTCTAAGTTTGCACTCTGATTAGATCAATTGCCTTTAAGTCTGGACAGCGCAGGTAAGGATCTGGTAGAAAGTGAAAAAGCTTCACAGGAGAGAGCCCCCTGCCCGAGCCCTGGACTCTGGACTAGCTCACAACCTCCTTGCCTGAATTAAACTCCGTGTCGCTCCCAGAGCTCCTGCTGGGGGCCTTCAGAATTAGTGCTGCAGCTTTGCTGAAGGCCTCATGTTTGGTACCTTCCCATGGTGACTTTCTCCTTCCTCTATCACGGGAGGATCTGGCACCTGCCTTCTCAGTGGAAGCCAGGCCTGGGACAACCCCTCCCTGTGTCTTCACAGTCCCTTACCTTGAAGGACTGTACAAAGGTCCAGAGGAGGATGCGAATAGTATAACCCTGGCGAAGTAGCTTGATGAGGCGGGCAGCCCGGAAGAGGCGGAGGAAGCTGAGGTTGATAAAGTTGTTCTGGGAAGATGGAAAGAAGGTGTGACCATCTGCTCACACAAGCAAACCCCCAAAGCACTCAATATCTGGGCAGTGCCAGAACCCAAAACCAAGTAGAGAAAGCAATCTGAACCCCAACCAAAGAGGGAAGGAAAGAAAGGAAGTGCCAACACAATGTCACTGAGGGAAAGCAAGAGAGAGAAAGGAGTAGGGAAAGAAACTCAACTCAAAATGGAAACCACTTGCTAACACCCTCCCACCCGCCCCAACCCTGCAACCCATAACAGAAGAAAAGAAAAGGGAAAGAAAAAGAAGAGAAAGAAAGGAAAAGAAACAAAAATATTTGAATCATCCAATCAGGAAAAAAAATTATTATGGTTTTTGTTTATCCCAACAACCAAATGCACTGAGACACTAGGACACAAGCAGGTAACGTCGCCGAGTCTCGTCACACATGTACGATGCACAGACACCAAAGAGAGGGAAGCAGCAAGCTCAGGCCTGGTGGGCTTGTGCGTGTTACATGTGCATGTTACGATCCGGGCCAGAAATGCATACAGTCACACGGACCTCAACAGGTGCACTGCACGGCACAGCACTAGGCGGCGTGGCGCTGCCCACCCCGCTCTGGCCCGCCCTGACCTCACCCCCAGACGATCAGCCAAGGGCTGAGAGCAGCAGTGCTCGAGCCAATCGGGAGAAGCAGAATAGGATCTTTTCTTACCCCCTTGGCGAGCGGGGATGGGGAGGACAGAAGGGAGCCGGGGCTGTTCGGTCTGCAGGGCGAGTCCTCGCTGCCCGGGTGAGTCCGTGAAGATGCATTTTTGGCCCTTTTCCCCCCTCTCTGGGATGGCTTCACAGCTTCTGGGATTGGGTGGAGCAGCGTGGGACCAAGCCTGCAGTAAGCGATGGAGCTCCCATGGGTGTTGTGAGCTTGAAAGTGTCCCAGGCTGACAGAGGGGTGGGTGCTGGGAGCAGGGAGTCTGAGCCGTTCCTGCCCCCAGCACGGCCCCTGTCAGGCCCCTCCCTGCCTTGTGGTCACAGACCTTACTTGAGGGCCCTGCTCCCTAGCTGCCACCACCACCTCTGGCTGCTGCTTCCTCCTCCTCCTCCTCCTCCTCTTTCTCTTCCTCCTCCTCCTCCTCCTCCTCCCCACCCAAGCCAAAACCCAGGGAAACACTTTGATTGGCAAGGCCCAGATAGAACAGGATGGGATCTGGCGGGAGAGCTCTGGCACACCAGTTTGGTGGAACAAGAGGAGCTGCTTCCCTGGGGAATACACGGGGGCCTTTGGGACCCTTGTGGCAGGAGCTGAGCCTGTGGGGAAGGATGATCACCCCAGTGTTCCCTCATTCCCCACCCAGGGCAGGCACTCGGAGCTGCATGTCTTTCAGGAGTCCACCTGGCCTCCCTGCAGCTGGCTAGCCATCAGAGAAGAGAAGGAGGGAAATGAGGGAAGGAAACAACTGCTTCCTTACTTGGCCCACAGGAGTGACTTCAGCCCTCAGTTCATATGGGAATGTGTCGTTAGGGGTATGTGGGTGCGAGCAGGTGTAAGAGAGGCAAGCACTAGGAGGTTTTTGGGGGGTGGGCTGGGGCAAAAGCAGGGGCAAAATGTGGGTGCTGTGCCTAAGAGATAGCTGGGTTAAAAAGTCTTGCTGCTGTTTTGGAGATGGGCCTGAGGAGGATGGGATTTGGGGAAGGGGAGGTGGAGAAGAGTCGCCAGGGCCAATTGAGGGCAGAAATAAGTGCCAGATGGTGCTGGGCTAGCCTTGGAAAGAACATAAAAGTCCTGGCCTCCGTCCCTTTAACAACCCACTCAGATTACGTGGGGGAAGAGCATGAAAAGCCCATTAAAGGGACCCCACTTTTAATCCTTTTCTGACTGGCGTACATCATTCACCACCTCCAGGGAGCAATCTATTGTAGGGCTGGGTGATGGGACCGTTCCAGGCTAGCTCTGAGCCGGGCCCTTGGATCTCCTCCAGCCCTCCATGGGCCTCTGGAGCTTACGGAGACCGCACTAACTGCCTCCGGCACACTCTTTAGGGGAACAATGAGGGACCTGGGCCTCCACCCCCCCAGCTCCCTGACTGCGGCCAGCAGGGCTTTGCCTTGGGGAGCCATTACGGGCCCGCTGGATTGGCATTCTTGCTCCAGGAGTGCAGCCTGTGCCTCTGAGCTGGTGCGATAAGACAGAACACACAACACAAACACCCTTGGTCTCAGTTAATAAGCTAACTCAACCCAAGGGGAACAGGGAGTAAAGTCGAGCTGAAGTTGTCTTCAGTGCATGGCTTCCTGTGGAACACCTGGGACAAACTGCCCAACCCCTAGTCCCTCTCCAGCTGGTACCACGGGACAGCTCCCATAGAACTGGACTAGACTACCCAGCAGACCCTGGCAAGGCACTCCACCTTGTGGCCATTTTCTCTGCCCCCTCTTCCACTTCCTCAGAGACCCTTCCCCTCCTGTCGATCCCATAAGTGCAAGCCATCCCTTCCATGGGTGGAGCATAACATGTGGACTCAACAGAGCATGCAGAGCAGCAGAAGCTCCCATGGTGGGCCAGCAACCCCAGGCAGGGGGAGGGGAGGGCCAGGGGCAGGTGCAGGAAGATTTCAGTGGGCTATGGTGATGCTGGAGAAGCCATGGAACAGTTCCAAGGGAGAAATACATGCACAAAGTCCACCACCCACCTTAGAAGACAGCAAGGGGGAGACACAAGGGGTCTAGAGAGAGGACTAAGGATGGGAAAGGGGAGGGCTGGGGGAAGGGCAGAATTGAACCTTACTCATCCCTTATCCTCTTCCGGATAAAGGGATCACATATTTTCAAATTACCCCCAAATCTTCTACCTGCTTTACTGCTGCTCCTAACTGCCCCCGACAGCCCCTAGTTTCTTTTGGACACCCTCTGTCTTCCCTTTGGCTAGATCTATGGTCTGTGGGGGGCTGGACAGCTTAGGGACAGGGAATATGAGTAACTGTGAGCCTCCTTTTACTCCTTCTCTCAGTTGCATCTTCAAATCTGGCCATGTGCTTCCTGGTTCTCAGATGGACAGAACCTGCTTCAATATCATGAGAGGCAAGACTCCCATGGTATTTCCTGCCCAACCACAAGCAGGAAGCTCCAGGAATCTCACACCCTATGAATGGTCAGAGATTTCAGGCCCTGATTCTGCGTGTCTGAGAGGTTGGGACAATGCCTGCAAGGAAGCTTGGTGTAGTGGATAAAATGCTGGATTTGGGGTCAGGAAGAACCCAGTTTGAACCTGAATCAATCACTTTCTAGGTATGTAACTCTTAACTTTTCTTGACCTCAGTTTCCTCCTTTGTAAAATGGGAATAATAGTAACACTTTCCTCCCAGGGTAAACTATGTTGTGAGGATAAAATGAATTTTTAATATTATATATGTATATATATACATACACATAGATTCACATATGATGTATATATGACATATATATATATACACATATATATCACTTAGAAAATATTAAAGCACTATACAATTTTTATTCTTATTATCATTTAAAGATCCACTTGGCCTAGGAAAGTTTTACTACATCAGCTTTGTACCCTAACCAGGATGGGAGGATGGGCACCTGAGATCCTTCTCCTCATGCTGCTCCCTTACCTCTCGTTGAGTCATTGGCACTCTATAGGTAGAGGCAATAATAGCTTTGGCTTCTGAAGTTTCCAACTCCACACAACCCTAGTTCTAGACTTAGCAATCTAAATGTTTTCCCAGCAAAGGTAGACAGACTTGGTGGAGAGTGTTGTTTTTTTTTTTTTTTTTTGTTTTGTTTTTTTTGAGGGGGGATTAAAGGCCATTATGGGAAAGCCCATAGGTTAAAGTGAGTCAGAGTGTCATGACACCAACCCCACTGTAGACATGCAGGCCCCTCAGACCCCCTCAGGGATCTCTAATGATAAGTTGGGACTGGGCTCCATCATTAGCCAACAAATCCTGGCACGGAGACAAAAAAAAAAAAAAAAGAACATTGTGGGGGTAATTTAAAGAGTTTCCTTTTAGGACTAGGGGACAGCAGAGACTCTATGGTACCTGGAGAAAGGGAGGCATATGCAAGCAGCAAAAAAGTGAGAATCTGAGGAGAAGAACAAAGCAGGCTGAGTATGTGGCATGAAGATATGGGCTTTCTTGGGATGGTGACGGGCAGAGAGAGAGGCCTGAGAATATGTATATTGTATATGAGCAAGTGTAAGAGTTAGTGGCCATGTGTTTGTACACAATGGAATACGTGCAAGAGTAGGGAACTATGCAACGTGTGAGTGAAGGTTGCAGCCTGCAGCTGGGCAGGCTCTGAGGGTACATCCCAGGGGCTTCCTTTATGGAAGGGCCTGCGCAGAGACTAGAGCTGCCAGGCAGCAAGCAACCTGGGAGCTCCTCTGATCATTGCCTTGGTGTCGCCAGCTTTCTTGCAGACTGGGCTGGGCTGTGGCTCTGCCATTCCAAAGCCTTTCCACCGAAAGCCAACCTTCTTCTTGTCTCTCCTCTGCTTCAAACCAAATCATGGCACATGGCCAAAGTCCCTAGCTCAGGGGACCCACGTGGGGAATGAAAGCTGGATATATGCTTTGTCAGTGGGAGCAGGTGAGGGATGAAAAGAGAGAGGAAAGTCAGCTTCAACAGAATTAGTGCAGCATGTGGCTTGTGGGGGTGAGAGTGTGCCCAGGGAACACAGGCTTTCAAGTCAGGAAGAGAGGATACCCTAGATAGGCAATGATACTGGTGTGTGTGAGGGGCTGTTACACGGGGCATGCACATCACGGGATGGCTCTGTGGGGTTGGTGGAGTAGACACTAAGGTGCTCCCTTTGTGAGGAGTCCAAAGAGTTAGCAGCTTCATTGGAATCATCTCTTGGGCACTTCTGGGGGCTTCTTGGCAGAAAGGAGACCAATTTGGGGAGAGAGGGACACTTTAAAAACAACCAAAGAATACAGAATTCAGACCCAACAAAGATCAGAACAAAGGGGCAAGAAGTATATACAAATATATATATTTATATACATATATATATATATACATATACATATATATTGAGAGAGGGGGGGGAAGAAGAGAGAGAGAGAAAGAGAGAGAAGCAAAGAGTAAGGTGGTGGGGAGGTGGAAAGGATAATGCTATTCAGGCTTTCAAACGCACGGGCCATGCAGTGCCGAGACAAGAGGATGCTTTCCGCTAATGTAAGGCATTTAGGCTTCAGAAAGAAGTAAAACCAACCGGATCCTAGATGTAGATGTTGAAGATGAATGGGGGATTGGGCGGGGGCAGATGGGGAGGTTTTTTCAGCATTTTAAGTTGATTCGTGATCAGTGCCAAAACCCAATGGATTTCAGTTCCAAAGAGGGGGTAGGGGCAGTGGGTTTGGGATATAGTCATTGGTGTATGGACACACAGACCAGGTCATGGATGGACACATGAGTTTCATAGTGCATTTTGATTGGATGAGTTTTTCAGACGGCGTTGTGCATTGGCACATACAGTATAAAGAGCGAGCATGAAAAGAGACAAGACAAGAAACACAATCATTATATACTGCACATGAGGCAAACCCAAGTCACCCCCGGTCCACGTCAGCATTTCATCCTTATCCAACTAGCCATCCCCACCTGGCTGGCTGAACTAGGGACTCAAGATACTCAAGCCCCAGTGTCTACCATCTCCCAGATTCTGATTGGATCAGGCAGATAACTGTCCACTCTGACGTACTAGGCTCAGCCCCAGTGTTTGACTGGCAGAGAATAGTGGGATCAATTTACCCAATGGAAAGTTGTTTTCAAATGCTCCAATTGGAGGTTGAAAAATTGGGGACTTCTAGCCAAACTGAACTCTGAGAGGGCATGGGGCACCAGCAAAGATGCCCATCGTTTTCTCATTTCAACAAGACAAATCACTTTCCAAAAATGGTTCGGGTTGAGGGTAGTAATAGCACTGTCACTGAGAATAATTAGTATATTGTTTGGTCTCACACCCTGGTCGCTGGCCCTGCTTAGGAACCAGGGTTCATCTAAATTGGAACGGTTAAAATGTTGCTGCATAAGGAATGGAAAAAAATCAACCAAGTGCCCCTACCCCTACCCAAGCGACCTAGTGCTTAAGGCTTAGCCTTACCTGCATGCTCTTTCTTCCCCTTCCCTCCCCTGCCTCTCCCTAAAAGGCCATTAATTAGTTGAGTTGGGCTGAGATAGCAGTCATACCCTACAAGGTAGATTCCCAGGAGGGCCTTATGGGAAAATCTCAGGTCACTTAGAAAATTTCAGGGTCAAGGAGCTAGTCCAGGAGGATACTGCTTATAGACTTCAGAATATGAATTACCATTCTGCAGTGGCAAAAGGTAGGCACACAAAATGTACATGAAAATAATAAATATAGATTTCTAATTTGAGAATTTGGGATAAGGAAAGACCCTTCAGAGACAGGAAGCAGGCAAACAGCTTCCTTGGGCCAGGGAGCTACTTTCTTAGGTTGCATTTCCTCTGGTGTGAGTCTTAAACAGGAAAACATCGGGATGAATGGGGGGTCCCTGAAAAGGAATTTACAGCTGAGGATTATGGGGAAGGCAGGGCTGCAGAGACTTTATTTTTGTCCCTTACAGAGGGAACAGAATTGACAGCACTCTTAAGCCTCAGCCTAAGACTAGGAACAGGGGGAATGGACTCAGCTACTTTTTAGGGGAATGATCCCTTCTATAAGCAATCTCTCAAGATAAGAAGACAGGGCATATTCTAAGCAGCCTCCCTGCTTTTCCTCCCAGTTTTTTCCTAGACCCATGGAACAATCAGCATCATGGAATGATGGGGATAGGGGTGGAAAATGCTCACTTTGCTGCTCAGACACATTAGATGAAATTGTGGAGGAACAAAGGCCACTATGGGAAGGCTTTTAAAAGCTGCCTTTTCAACTGTTCTTGGCATCTGGACATTTTTTCTACTCTCTCCAGAGTGCAGAGCCAGCCTGCTCAAATCTGGATCTCACCTCTTTTCCCTCCCACCCTAGAAACTGACCATTTAAGTAGTCCCTGCCCTCCCCTAAACTCTGTTGCTCTACAGGTTTCATCTACTTTACTCCCGTGGGTGACCAGCTCACTGGTGAGTGGCCCAGGAAAGAAGCCAGCAGAATTACTTTATGGGCTTTAGTCAATTAGACCAGCTAGAAAGGTAAGAGGAGGGGAAGGGGATGTCAGTGGGAAAATGCCTTAGGATCACCAGAGTCAGAGAGGGAAGGAACATTAGGGAAAATCTAGTTCTATCTTATTTTATAGGTGAGGAAACTGAGGGACAGAGGTCAAATTACTTGACATGGGAGTGCAACCCAAGTCCTAAAAGTCCAAATCTGTCCTCCTATTATGACACAGTTGTTTCTTCCAGGGTAGGATCCTACTGAGACCCAGCTTAAGTGGGGGATGATCCTGGTTCCTCTAGGATCTTCTAAAACACAATGGGACAAAGAGCAAATTGGTACCGGGGCAGGGAGGGAGAAATGGGAAGAAGGAAGGATACTATTTAGGTACTTCCTACTGAGTAGGAATAGGGAGGACAGTTAGGGAGATGTCCTGCTCTTCAATCTGGAAATAACAATTCTCTTTCTCAGGGCCTTATAGGGATAAATGTCTGATGTCCAGAGGAAGATTATAACAAATGCTCCCTCCAGGCTGGGTCCCTCTGGCCTCCCCTCTCCCTCCTAAGCTGCTGTATACAATACAGGCTGCGAAAGGTCTTTCTAACTCTCAGAATCAGTGACTTATGTTTGCAAGTTGCTTTTCATATGACTTCTGGTATCACATCATTGAGAAATAATGAAGCAGGAAAAAAGAAAAGCTCTCATCCTGCATTCCTAGACCTTGAGTTTCTTAGCTGACCTCTCTGTGCTTTTAAGTGAGAACTGCTGAGCCCTTCCCCTCTGTACCCTTTTTAGCTCACATGGCTGAAGAAGCCAATTCCTGAAGCTCTCTAAGAAGCCGCTCTTGGCCATCAGGCTAGCAATAGGCCACCTTGTTGGCTTTCCTTGCCCTATTCAGTCTGGCTTTGCCCAGACCAAGGGATGGGCCCAAGGGGCCTTGCTATCTCACAGTCACAGCCCGGAGAGCAGCTAGTGTGGCACTTACCCCAAACTCGGTCACTAAAATATCAGTGATACTGCCCAGAACTGTCACAAAATCAAAGATATTCCAGGCATCCCGGAAATAATTCTAGAGAGAAAAAAAAAACAACAAAAGAAAGACAAGGAGGACAACCAGCAAGAGACCACAACACAAAGAATCACAGCAAAACCCAGATATGGTCAAAGCTCCAGCACTGAGGAAGAGAACAAAAGTTGGACTGCCCCCCGCCTCACAGGCCAGGCTCTGGGTCTGGTAACCTTTCCTTTGGATTTGTTTCCAGAGCAGAGGGAGGACATGTCAGGAGGCTGGTTGTAATACTCACAGAATTCTCTCCCCGCTCTCCCCTGGGGATACTCTGAGCTCATTCCCAACCCCCTCACCTGCCCTTTCAATCTATTCCAGCCTATTAAACACAGAAAAAAGGCAACAAGGAGGCTACAATGGAATGAGGTGCTTTAGTAATAGTACAATTTGAAGGATTCCAACTTTTTTGAAATATACAATAAGCTCTTGATTCTCTGCTCAGTTTGTGGATCATTAAGGGCAAATGATTTCTTTCTGACTAATTTCTTCTCTACTCAACTCCCTTTTCTGACCCCGTGTCTGACCAGCTTTTCCTCCAGAGCTAAACAAGCTTTCAAATGTTCAACATAATCCCATAAGGCAAAGTGGAATAGATTGGTATTCTCCATGGCTTGGTGTATTTTGGTCCCTGCTTACTGGTAAAGCCCCATGTACATCCCTTCCTCCCTCCCTCCCTCCCTTCCTTCCTTCCTTCCTTCCTTCCTTCCTTCCTTCCTTCCTTCCTTCCTTCCTTCCTTCCTTCCTTCTTTCCTTCCTTCCTTCCTTCCTTCCTTCCTTCCTTCCTTCCTTCCTTCCTTCCTTCCTTCCTTCCTTCCTTCCTTCCTTCCTTCTTTCCCTCCCTCCTTCCTTCCTTCTTTTCTTCCTTCTTTCCTCCCTCCTTCCCTTCCTTCCTTCCTTTCTTCCTTCTTTCCCTCCCTCCTTCCCTTCCTTCCTTCCTTTTTTTCTTCCTTCCTTCCTTCCTTCTTCCCCTCCCTTCCTTCCTTCTTTCCTTCCTTCTTTCCTCCCTTCCTTCCTTCCTTACTTCCTCCCTTTCTTCCTTCCTCCCTTCCTTCCTTCTTTCCTTCCTCCCTTCCTCCCTTCCTCCCTCCCTCCCTCCCTCCCTCCCTTCCTTCCTTCCTTCCTTCCTTCCTTCCTTCCTTCCTTCCTTCCTCCCTCCCTCCCTCCCTCCCTCCCTTCCTTCCTTCCTTCCTTCCTTCCTTCCTTCCTTCCTTCCTTCCTTCCTTCCTTCCTTCCTTCCTTTCTTCCTTCCTTCCTTCCTTCCTTCCTTCCTTCCTTCCTTCCTTCCTTCCTTCCTTCCTTCCCTCCCTCCCTTCCTTACTTCTTTCCTACCTATCTCTGTCTACAGGGAATTGAGTAGTAATGATCATTGGATCATAAAGTTGAAAGGGGCCATAGAGGCAAGAGAGCCCAACCCTTATAGAAATTTGAGGCACCTGGAAGTGATTTGCCCAAGGCCATATGATTAACAATCAAAAATTTTTCAACAAATTCAAGATATTGCTTTTTACCAGAATTCATTGGGATCCAAACCAGATGCTAAACATTTCCAGATTCTTATGACAAAAATGCAGATTAAGACACTTAGGTCTGGCTTAAAATTTAGAATTATCAATTTACATCTGATTAGTACCTTAGAAGTTATCTAATTCAATATCTTTATATATGGATGAGGAAACTGAAGTCCAGAGAAATTAAGTTGCTTGAGTTAGGTAAGAGTGAAACCCAGGTCAGTTGGTTGTTTTCAGCATGGAGAGGTCACACAGTATGTCAGAGACCACATTTGAACCCAGAACTTCCTGCCTTTGAGGCCAGCTTTTAATCCACCACCCCAAGCTGCCTTTGCTTTAAGACCCTATAAAGAGTCCCAGCTCTCAGAATAGAAACCCCTTTGGACTCTCCTCCACTATCTAGCCCCTAGATTCTAGATGCCTTCACTGGTAGGCCTTTGGCCTTTTGCTCTAGTCTCCCTGGAAGCTAGGTAGCTCAAGGGATGAAGCACTAGGCTTAGAAGCAAGAGGACATGAGTTCAAATGTAATTGCAGACACATTACCTGAGTAACCCAGGGCTAGGCACTCAACCTCAATCTCTCTCAGTTTCCTCAACTGGAAAATGGGGATAATAATAGTGCCTCGCTTCCTACTAGGATTGTCGTGAGGATAAAATGAGATAATATTTATAAAGTGCTTAGGACAATGCCTGGCACCAAAAACAGCTACTCATTAAATGCTCATCCTCTTCTCTCTTTCCCCCTGCTCATTTCCTACTGTGTACTCTTCCTAGACGGTGAACTAGGGACTTAAACTGAGAGGAAGCCATTTGTCTACCTTGTTTGTATGAACTAAAAACCAAACCCAAGAGAATTTAGGCAATAATCCCAGCTTCTCCTGGATGGGAAGACGGGGAGATTCAGAGGCCCAGTAACACATGTCATCGGGCTTGGTTTCCCAGTACAGGTGCTATCGAAGTTCCAGTCAAGACCATAGAGGATCACTGAGTCTTTGTGAGTAGACTGGCTCCTCAGAATGGGCCAATGCCCATGGTTTAGATGAAGTGGGAATCTCTAGATTCCGTCCTCTTGCAGGAATATACTGACTCATCTCCTTAAGCCAGTGCCAGACACAAACAAGCACTGATAAGGACTTTTTAAACATGAACCACCATTCAGGTTAAAGAACTTGGGAACTTATCACGTATGTGACTTTATGGAAATCTTCTCTCTTCTGTAAAATAGAGTCTATTTCATGAACTCAAATTGTGATTATAAAAAAATCAGACTTTAAAGGTGATTGCTAATTTGAATTCCTGGCAAGATGGCCAGTGGAGCCTGTGGAAATGAATTCTAAGACAACCATCTGGACTCCCCCTCCCTCCCTTGCCCAGGTATGTGGGTAGACTTACCAGGATCCCAAATGCCATGATTTTCAGGAGACACTCCAAAGAAAATAAGGAAGTGAAGACAATGTTGAACACCCTTAATGCATTGTCATAAGCAGATGTGGCACCGTCAAACTAGAGGAAGGAGAAAGGGAGTAGGCAAGTGGGGGCAATTAGTTGGTTGCCCGATTCATTTTGAATGTAGGGCAATGCTAGAGCCCACAGTCTTCCCCCTCATTGAAAGGTAGGCCCAGGGATTTTGGTCTACACCAGCCCCCAGCTCTAAATGCTGAGGAGTTCCTCCTCCTCTCCCACCCTTTCCCCGCGTTTTCCTTTCCCTTCTTCCCCAGCAAGAGGTTGTCAGGTCTCACCTTCATCATAAGTACAATTGTGTTGAGGGCTATCATGGCCATGATTGTGTATTCAAAGGGAGGGGACACCACAAACTGCCACATGCGGTACTGGAAACTTTGCTTGTTCTGAGGCATGTGCCTTGTCAGGGGTTTGGCACTGATGGCAAAGTCAATGCATGCCCTCTGCAGGGAAAAAGGTTACACTGATGTGAGGAAAGGAAGGTGAGGGGAGACAGAGGAGGGAGAGAGGGGGGAGAGGGGCACAGGGCAGTGGATAAGTACATGGTCTGGGGGAGAGGGGAATCTCATTTATCCTTTTCTAACATTCATTGGATCTGCTCCCTCCCCACTACTATTCTTCAAATCTCATTGTGATCCCTCCTCCCTGTCCAAGTTCTTGGTTCAATTTTTTTAGTTATCTTGTATCTAGTTTTCCAACTTCTTCAGTCCCAACCACCAGTTTAAACCATGCAGAGTCCCAGGGACAGCTCTAACCATGAACCAATGACTTACAGCTATGGATTCTAGATGTTTGAGCATGAGTCTAGATATCTGGTCCAAAAAAGAAATTTCTTCCTTGGCTCCCCAGCTTTCTATGATTTTGTGCCCTTCACAGAAGAGGTAGCTATGCTATAATTACTATTCAAGAATATTTAAAGATAATATCTAACATGCCTCCCTTTGTGATTTCCTTACAAAAGATTTCATTTATCTTGGCTTTCTCTTGGAGAGAGGGAAGAGGAGGAAAGTAGTTAAAGTAATATTTCTTTTCTCTTCTGGAGAAATCCCAGACTACATCATCCACTCAATGAATTGATGGAACCAGGGGAACAAGGACAGTCTCTGTTGATCTTGAAGCCAAGGGTTTTCCTTTTATACTTGTTTTCCTTTCTTGACAAGGAATTAGCAACCAGAATTTCTTACTTTCCTGCCTTATAACTGGTGCCCTGTAGAAATAGCCCTACTCCCTAGATTTTGGAATGAAGAAGGGAAGGGATGATTGGGGGCCTGCACCTCATTCTTCTCCAGGCTGTACTCTTCCATCATCTTGTCTCCCTGCTCCTGGAAGGTGATGATGATCAAGGCCACAAAGATGTTCACAAAGAAGAATGGAAACACCACGAAGTAGACAACATAGAAGATGGACATCTCCATCCGGTATCCAGGGCTGGGACCCTGGTTCTCAAAAGTTGCATCCACTGAGTGTTTGAGAACCCTGTTAAAAGAAGGGAAGGAGGATAACAAGAAGAGGAAAGGAAGAGATGGTATAGGGCAGAGATAAAGGGAACAAAAGGAGGGAAGTAGCACAGGATGGTTGAGAGGGAATTAAATTGAGATGGGAAGGATGGGAAAAGATGATGACAAAAGTTGGAATCAAAGAAATATGAAGAAATAAACAATTTAGGGATGTAAGAACTGGCTCATAAATAATTGAGTAACCTACTTGGTATGCTTTTGTGAATCATAGATCTATGTCTCCTGGCGTGTGTGTGTGTGTGTGTGTGTGTGTGTGTGTGTGTGTGTGTATGTGTGTGTGTGTGTGTGTGTGTGTGTTTGGGTTTGGGAGTGCTGGGAACCTGTTTGTCTCTCTGTCCTTTCCTGCTCCCTTGGCTCAGCTGAGCCCTGTCTCTGCTTAACTAGTCACTGTTCTTCAGGCTCCTTCACTAAGAACTAAATGGAGCTGGTGGTCAATCCCTTTTCATTAAACTTCCCTGCCCTTGGGGGCTGAGCCTTGTGCTAAGAGTCCCCTCTGGAATTTCTGACCACGTATGAAACATACACACAGATGCAGCAGGCAGTGGACCAAGATCAACATGAATATGTGGGGGCACTTTCAAGAACACAGAAGCGGGCCTGACAAAGCATCCTGGTCCTGAACTAGACAGCTCGAAGATGAAAGGTTGTACTGCTTCCAGTCCCAGAGAGCTCCCTATGTATCACCCAGGTGGGAAGCCAGGAGCCCCAAAACCCTTACTGTGGCCAGCCTTCTCCAGTGGACACGGTGAAAAGGGTCAGCAAAGCCCACAGCACATTGTCGTAATGAAACTCGTACTTTTTCCATTCCCGATCCCTGGCTTTCACCTCATTTTTCTCATACAGGAGATACTTGCCCCTGGGAAAGAGGAATGAGGTACACAATTAATGGACCCAGGGAGAAGCTCTCTGGAGCCATATCCCTGGACTCTGAAAAGGAAATAAAGGCAGTCATTGGAGAAGTACTTTATCCTGAGCAGACATTGGGAGTGGGCTAGTTGTGAAATCCCCAGTGCTCTGAAAGGGGCAGAGTAGGAATGAAGGTTAGGGATTGGGGATTGGCTAGTTTCAAACCAAGTAGTATCAGTTCCCAATATGGGCTGTGTGGTCAGAGTTATTTCTCTATATCCCAGACCTGGGAAGGATGGTTCTTAAAGTTGGGATACCAGAGCAGCACTGAAGGCCACACAGCTTCTGTTTCCTTCCCTCACCTAGGAAAAGGACAGGTCTGACACAGGTCTTCAGAGAGTGGGGCCAGGAAGGTCATTCACCAAATGAAGAGTGAGGCAGAAAATAGGGTCCCACAGAAGATCAGGGTGAGAAGCCATCATTATCCCAACTCTCAAGCCACAGATGAATCGTGAATAGAAGGATTCTTAGTTCAGGGCTAGACAGCTTAGGAAAGGAAGGGGATGGATGGGCAGGGCATGGGTGGGCACCCACCGGCAATCTTTCTCAAACTCCTTCGACTCATCTGTGCAGTGGAAGAACTTGCCCTTGAAAAGCTGCACGGCCACCACAGCAAAGATGAACATGAAGAGCATGTAGACGATGAGGATGTTGAAGACGTTTTTGAGAGAATTCACCACACAGTCAAACACGGCCTGGGGAGGGGAAGCAAGCACCCGGAGTCAAGGCAGGGACCAGGATGGAGGCCTGGGGTTGAGGCTGAGAGAGCAGGGAAGATAGCAGTATAGCAATGCACTCAGCTAAACAGGAGACCCCCTCCTTATCCTGGACAGCTAATCTGCAAGCTCCTACTTCCCATGGTCTCCCCGGGGTGGGGGGAGGGAGAAGGGGAAAGGGAGGGTATCTGGGAGGTGAGATCTTGTGCTATCAGCTTCTCCCTTCCCTTCTCCCTTCAGCCATTAGCCCACTCCTGACTTTTTGGCAAAACTTTAACTTTTATATTGTCTTAGGGTAAAGATAAGGGACATAAGTTACTTAGAGCTTGTATAGAAAGTGAACTCAGCCAGCTCTCCTTCCCAGACTAATGCCCCAATGCCAGGCCAAATCCCTGCCTTCTCTGACTCTGATAGTTTCATGTCCTTCTTTGATTATTGATACTTATCCTCTCTTTCTTAAGTTACTATTGTTTTTGCCTGCCTAATTGTGGATTTTTGGAATTATCTTATTATTGCTTCCCCCATTCCTTTCCTCCCAACTCCTTGGTAGAATCAGATACAGCACATGGAGCACTATGTCTGGAGTTAAGATTTGAATTCAAATGTCCCCTGACACACTTAACTGGCTGCATGATCCTGAGTAAGTAATTCAACCCATTTGCTCATATATAAAATGGGGATATTAATAGCATTTGCTTCATAAGATTCTTGTGAGGATAAAAAAAGATAATAACCATAAAGCATTTAGCATAGTGCTTGCATAAGGAAGCATTATATAAAATTAGCTATTTAATAATTATTATAACAGCTAGGTAGCATAATAAATAGAGCACTGTCTAGAAGAAGACCTGAATTCAAATCTGGCCCCAGACATTTACTAGCTGTGTGACTCTGGGAAAGTCACTTAACTGCCTCAACTTAAAATGAGCTTGAGAAGGAAATGGCAATCTATCAAAAGAAGCTCAAATGGGTCCAGAGAGAATTGGACATGACTGAAAAATGATTGAACAACAACATCATTACCATCATTATTACTATTACATCTCTCCCTAACATTGCAGTTGAGTTTTGGCCTTTCAAAGGCTCATGGGTTTTTAAGCTAGAAAAGATCTTTGTGGACATCTAGTCCAAGTCTCATTTTCCAGAAGAGAGTATAAAGGTCCAGAATGGAAAAGTGATTTTTCTAAGGTCACCCAGGTAATTGCAATTGTAGGTGAGCTGAGGTTCAAACTTAGGTGTTCTGGCTACTCATCCAAGGATCTTTTCATTATACAGATAGATGTAAAGGGCATCTTCAGTGATCTCACTGATTTTTTTTTAGATTTTATTTTATTTTTTTTAAATTTTTACTTTTTCAAATACATGCAAAGATAATTTTCAACATTCACCTTTGCAAAACCTTATGTTCCAAATTTTGCTCCTTCTCTCCCCCCATCCCAAACAGTCCAATAAAAATATGCAATTCTTTTAAATATATTTCCATATTTATCATTCTGTGCAAGAAAAATCAGATCAAAAGAGAAAAAACACGGGATAAAAAACAAGCAAACAAACAATAACAACAAAAGGTGAAAAATATTATGTTTTGATCCACATTCAGTCTCCATAATTCTCTCTCTGGATGCAAATAGCTCTTTCCATCACTAGTCTATTGAAACTGCCTTGAATCGCCTCATTGTTGAAAAGAGTAAAGTCTATCAGTTGAGCATCATATAATCTTGTTGTTGCTGTATACAATGTTCTCTTGCTTCTGCTCAGTTCAGTTAGTATCAGTTCATGTAAGTCGTTCCAGGCTTTTCTGAAACCAGCCTGCTCATCATTTCTTACAGAACAATAATATTCCATTATATTAATATATCACAACATTCAATTTTTCTCCAACTGATGGACATCCACTAAATTTCCAGTTCCTTGCCACTACAAAGAGGGCTGCTACCAACATTTTTTGCACACATGAGTCCTTTCTCCTCTTTTATGGAATACAGACCCAGTAAACACTTTTGGATCAAAGCATATATGCACAGTTTGACAGACCTTTGGGCATAGCTCCAGATTGCTCTCCAGAATGGTTGGATCAGTTCACAACTCCACCAACAGTGTATCACTGTCCCAGTTTTCCCATATCCCTTCCAACATTTATCATTATTTTTTTCCTGTCATCTTAGCCAATCTGAGAGGTGTGCTGTGATATCTCAGAGTTATCTTAATTTACATTTCTCTAATCAATAGTGATTTACAGAGCCTAGAGAGCTTATTATTGTATTTGCCTATCAGGAATTGTTACTCCCATCGTGTTGTTCAATCACTTGTTCAGTCATGTCCGATTCTTCATGAGCCCATTTGGGGTTTTCTTGGCAAAGATAGTGGCATAGTTTTCCATTTCTTTCTCTGGCTCATTTTACAGATGAGGAAATTGAAGCCAACAGGGTTAAATCACTTGCCCAGAGTTACACAGCTAGTAATAAGCTGTATTTGAGCTCACTAAGATGAGTTTTTCTTTGACTCTAGGCCTGACATTACCCCCTCCACTACTTAGCTGTCCTTACTCCCACCACAGAGCCAAAGAAATGGAGGCATAGAGAAGTTCAAGGTCACACAGTCATGTACTGTTGTGAGACTAGACACCTAGCTCTTCTGCCTTCTGACTCAGAGCTGTCTCTGCAAGATTGTGGTGAAAGTGTTCATGTTTTCAGTGATGCCCATGGGCCATGGTTGTGCTCTACAGTAGTCCAAGTCCTCCAGCTCCCAACTCACCTTGAGTTTTGGCAGTCGTTTGATAGTTTTCAGAGGCCGCAGCACTCGGAGGACCCGAAGGGATTTAATCGTGTTGATATCCTTCCCTTTACTATTGCCACTGTAGGGAACAATTAAGGACAAGGGGGCAAGAGAGAGCAAAACTCAGTCAGCATAGGAGTCTTCAATTGGTTCTACAAAGCCCCCACCCTCAAAAAGTATGGTTTGCTCAAAAATGTGGAAATTAAGTGAACTTGATTTTCCCCAGCTTGGATGAGAAATGGGTTAGCTTCCCATTTGGCATGGAACATGTTGGAAGCTTACTCCTTGTGGTTCTCAGCTCTGGGGCTTTTTGAAACATTGGCACTTACCAGAATGGGCTCCATGAACCCTGTTAATCCCCAGTGCCTGAGGCAGCTGTGTGTGCAAACTCCTGCCTACATACACTGTCACAAAATCACAAAATCAAACTTCTGGGAATTGGAAGATTTCTCAGAGGTTATCTAGCCCACCCCATGCTTTAATGACAATCCTTAATAAGTATTCATCCAGCCCTTACTTAAAATACCTTCAGTGACAAAGAACGCATTGCATCCTGAGACAGCCCTTTTGATGGAATATAGCTTCTAGGGAAGACAGCAATAATTTTAAGGTCCCCGGAATTTAGGGTGCTTCTGTACTAACAATCTGTCAGTGATTCTAAATCTTCTGGCTTTGGAATCTGTGATTCTGAGGTCCTCTGATCTAAAAATGCTATTGTTCTGTCAATGACTGTCAAAGGCTTCTGGCCTAGGAATATAAATTCTTCCATTAAACTTTAGGGAAGATATATTAGATATATTAGTGATCCTGAAACTCTCTAACAGTAAAATACTATTTTCTGACAATCTTGTCTGTCAATGATTCTAAAGTCTTCTGGCTTTCCTCTTTGGGACACAAAAAGAAGGGACCAAAGATGTAGATTACATATTTGCCTCTTTCCTATCTCCATTCACAAACAAAAGTGTCCCAAGATCTTAAAAAGAACTACAGAGAGGTGGTAAATTGCTCTTTCAATCAAATGCTAAACCTTAAATAGCTTGAAGGTCTTCCTAGGAAAAACACACACACAAAAAACAAAGATTGGGTTGGCTGGGGTGGAAGTCAAGGCTTCTGCTTGGCCTTGGTGTTTTCCCTAATTGGGGTCACTGTCCTCACGGACTTCATATTTCTCTCCTCTGAAGGACTAAAGGCATCTGAAGATGCTGCCTAGAGCCAATCCAGCTCACAACCAACAAGCACAGGGTCTAGAGAATTCCAAATAAAATTTGCTAAGTCTATGGTGGACGATGGCTCCTTTACTGCCTCTGGTAGCTTGGACTCTAAGTGACACAGACTTACCCCTTACTAGACAGCTCCTTAAGAAAATTCTAGTCCAGGACCTTGGACAGCTGTTTGGAAGGGCTTCCAAAGGAAGACAGACAGCTCTTTTATTATGACTTGGTTAGTAAGAGAAACTGAATAGGAGACAGAGTGAAAAAGATCTTTTGTTTTCTAGATACCTACTCATCCCTAGGCTTTCTTTTCTTTTTCTGAGAAGGAAAATGGAAGGCTAAAAAAAAAAGACACTTCCTGAGGAAGAGATTTCCTCTTTCCTAAAGGTAGGAGTGCCACTGCATAAGCAGGAAAACTAGAGTGCCAATCCAGGTCCTTCCTCCAGAGCCTTGGAGCTATTGCTTATTTCCCAGTTACCATAAGTTTCCTGAGAAACAACCTGAGAGTTACAACCATCTATTTTTAAAATGCCTTAAGATTAACTTTAGCTCTTTTTTATCTGACATGAAGCAAGCTCTCCTCATTCTGTAGGGCAGAATTAAATTTCTGGGGTCATCTACTCCTGGTAGATTAGGAACTAACTTTGCAGTGCATCAATCTTAATGTTTCCAAGGGGCAGAGGTACCAACAGAATGAATGCCTTTCCCTGGAGTAGAGGTGACGATGGGGGTGGGGCACTGCTCTTATGTATGGAGGCTGAAGAATCTTCTTCAGATGAAATTTACCTACCTTCCTCTATTTCCTCTAAAGTAAATGAAGATAAAATCTGGTAAGGACATACCTTTCCCTTATCTTTCTTCATCCATACTCTTGAAATTCTTTGTATACATTTATTATTTCTTTCACTAGCCTCATCTCCATGAGGCACACATCACAGAAAAATTCTTGAGTCAGTGGCTGGGTCAATAAAGGAGCCAGGAATCCTGGCTTTCAACCTAAATCTTTGATTCAAAGCCTCTTGTAAGCGTTTCTGTGACGCTCCCTGGCATTTACGTGTAGTGGGGTGACATTGAGTCCCAGACCCTATGACTCAAAGTAACAAGTAGGCAACCACAAACATAGAAAAAGAGAAAACATAGAAATAAAAGAAGTGTATTAGAGTGAACGTGAGAGAATGAGAGGAAGAAAAAGAGAGACAGAAAGAGAGACTTTACCGTGCAGTACTCCTGTTTCACGTGGCGGTGAGAGGGAGAGACAAGTAGAGGTGAGCGACCTCAAAAGAAAAAACACACAACACATGCCTAAACAACACCTTTCTCCCTGCTCTGGCATGAGGATTTTTCTCTGGACTTCAGCTCTGATTTTGGAAGTAAGAAAATGCCTATACTTTTTTTTTTAATTTTAGGGGTTGTTTTGGGTGCTAAGCATGCTTTCTGGCTTCAGTAACACAAGGAGATATCTGTTTGGTTAAGAAAAAGCAGAACTAGGGTCTGAGAAATTTAGCCCTTTACCCATTACCAAGACATATTCTGATTTCCCTGTTCTAATAGGCACTACTCCACAGCTAATGTAACTTCCCCATGGATAAAAATATCAGAAGGGTTCAAGGTTCCCAAGGCCACCTGGAGGGCCTTACTAAGAGCTAGAGCTGTTTGCCTGTTAGTAAGACACCATTTAGCTGGGGGCCTAGGCCATATAGGGAAGTCCCTCTTAGGTTGTTGCCCCAAGTGGAATGGATTTTTCTGGAGAGAAAAAAGGATTATAGGATCATGGGGGTTAACTGGGCTAAATCCCACATTTTATGGATGAAAAAACTGAGGTCAGATAGGTTAAATGACTTTCTTGCCCAAGATCAAACAGATAGAGGAGTTAGTGTCTAGAAATTAAATCCAGTTGTAGTACTCTTTAAGGGAGAATTAATTACTTAGGGCATGGCAAAGATGGCCCCAAACCAGATCAGGAAATAAAGTCAGCTACTAGAAAGGCTGGGGAAAAGGGCCATCTGTTAATGAGAGTTCTATTCAGTGGCTTTAACAAATAACTTGGAAGGTCTTGAGAATATGCTGATGAAACCAACTGTTTTAACACAATGGAGAAGGACCAAAGATTCCTGGGATGGTTCTAATTTCATATCCTGGACCCATAAGGAGGACTTAAATTTTTCTGGAGATCAATTTGAAATGCTTTCCTCTCTGCCCCTGCCTAAACCCACCCACAAAAATGGGCAACAGCTTATGCTCCTTTTCCATATCTCAAAAATTCTCTAAGTTAGCCAAACACTGGCTTCTGTTATAGACAGCTGGAGAAGGACCTTTGAAGAGAAAGCAGCATCTGGAAGCTGCCCAGGGTAGGCTCTGAGCTGAGAGGTGCCCAGCCTGGCCATGATTAGCATCATTGCCACTCTTGCTTCAGTCAGAGGAGATGGGAGGATGATCAGCCTTCCCTGGGCCCTCCTTTCCACTGGCTAGAGCAACAGATCCAGATGGCTCTTGGCAGTGGATGGGGACTGAGGCATAATAAAACTCCAGCTGTTGAGAAATGTCCATTGCCTGGCCCTAATGAAACTGCCTTGAGCCTTGAGTGATGGAGTAAATAACAGTGGGTATGACACAGTTAATGGTACACACAAGAGCAACATATATACTCTAGGTGTTGGTGTTTGGAGAGAAGAAGAAAGAAGGGCAACAATGGAGAAAAGCATACTGCTGAAGTTGAGACCTAATCTAAGCCTTCAGCCCAATCACAGAGCTGGGTTTTTTAGCTGATTTATCTAGCTATGGATTGCCCTGGTATCCCAAATCTTTACATTCCATTTTCCTTTTTGTATAGCAATGGACTCTTGGGATTAGTTTCAGAGTCCTAAAGGGATAATACTTAATTTGGCTTCTGATTTTCCTGCCTGTAGTAAAGAAGCTGGAGGATCCTGAAGTGAGGAGATGGACTGCTAACAGCTTTTGGCTTTATTATCACCATTTTTGGGGGGTGGTCTGTAAGTAAAAGGGTTCTCGGGATAGAATAATATAGCTGAATCAAAAGGTACAAAGTTGGAAGGCAAAGAAACAAAGGCACCTGATTTGAGAGAGGCCCTGACTCTCCTTCAGTTTTCTCATTGGCAGCCAAGTGCTCCAAGAGATACTTAAAAGGAAAGAGGAAAATCAGGGGATCTTGCTAGGATAGAAGATTTGAAACATGCAACTAGCTAGAGAGTTTCCACGGTCTTTCATTCTCTTAGGAGTTGAAAGAGAGAATGGGATTAAGAGTCTCCACTCGGGGACAATGCCTGGTCTACTTACAGCTCTATACTGATCCTGAACCTGTCAGCACCTTTCCAAAAAGCCTAATATTTCCATTAGAAATTCTCAGAGAAAGTAAAAGCTTTCTTTTCCCTCCCATCTCAATTTCTTGGATTCCCCTAGAAAATAGGATCAACTTAAAGAATTATAGGAGATAGAGAGGATCTTAGAGATAATTTAGTCTGGACCTATTTTACATCTAAGGACACTGAGACTCAGAAATGTTAAATTATTTGTCCAAGGTCACATAGGTATTAACACAGTCAGTCTTTAAACTCAGGTCCTTGCAAGAATACAGAATACTAAAAGGAACTCCCAGAATCCTTCCTATCTGTAAGCCTCTTCTTTGCTTCTTGAGATCACTAGCCTAATTGAGGATAGTAAGGGGAGGGAAGCTTTAGGATACCTCAAAACAAAAATCTCTAAAAATTGGGTTTTGTTTTCCACTAGAGTTTTGAGGTATAGCTCAAATTACAAAAGAGTTGAGTTCCTGAGAAACTGAGTGCAAATCTAATTTTTATAATTAATTTTATTTTAAATGTACTTAGGGAACTTGATATTTAGAAGATTCTTATAGTAACTCCTTTGTAAAATGAAGAATCACCCCTCTAATTGCTCTTTTGTGTAAACCCACAAGTTGATATTTAAAGATTATTTTAAGTAAAAACTACCTGTACAGGGTGAGTAAAAGTAAGATTGCCTAAGATATTTTTCTTCACCAACAACAGAATTCCAGAATGCTAGCACCTAAAGAGACTTAGAAGTCATCCAGCCTTCAGGGATAACTAGAGAAACTGAGGCTCAGAGAGGGGGCAAGAGAAGAGTCCAGGATCACATAGGTAGTAAGTATTAGAGCTAAGATTTGGAGCTGGATCTTCTGATCATGCTTCCTCTATTTGCCCAAGTTCCCATAATCTGGGAATGGTCTTTGGACTTCCAGACCGGTATTAGTTGCAAAGCAATGAACTGTATTTAGATAGGACCTGAGCCAGATGTACTCTGAGGTCCCCTGGATTCCCAAGCTAGGATTCTAGGATTCTGTGCCATGAAAGAATGGAAGGTTGATTTTAGTGACATCTAAAGGCCTGTTCCAGCTTGGAAACTCTACGATGTGTGCTTAAGAGGTTACCAAACTTGAAAAAAATCTACCACATTTAGTTTTGTAAAGATTAATTAGGCATGGTTAAGGTAGATAGTCTGAGGTCCTTTAAATTAGGAACCCCCTCCCTTCCATTACTCATGGGTAAGCCAGTAGCTTCTATGACTTCCTAAAGGCCTCCCTGCAGTTACTCTCCAGGATGGGCAAGAGGTTCAAGAGAAAACCAGTAAAACAGTACACTGTGTGTACCACATTTAGTGCAAACATAGGGCCTTAGGACTTAGATATAACAACCTCAGAGATCATCTAGGCTGACCCTTCCTAGATAGTAAAGCTGAGGCTCAGAGAGGGTAGGTGCTGGTTTCCTTTGCATCTGTCCATTATATAGGTAAGAGATCTCTTGCCCACTGGAAGGAAACAGGGAAACATTTTTCAGGAAATGCTGATTCCTAGGCTGAAGATTTTCAGTGTTGGTAAAGGTTGAGAAAAGAAAATCTTGGTTAATTTATTGATGAAGTAAATACAAAAACAATTCTACTGAAGCCATACCCAACTAACACCCCCAGAATAATAGTCACCTATATGGATCATGATGGAATACTTGAGGGAATTGGATAATTGTCACAGAACATGCAAAGGATTTGGGCTAAGTGCTTATGAATAATGGGAATGAATGGATGTATGGAGATGAACAACTCTTCAAGGAGGGAGACCCCTACTGGACAAGAAGCAGCCCTTTTCCTTCTACATAGAGATTCACAGATCACCACTTAATGATAGCCTGAAAAGTCAGAGAGATGCTTGGGCCTTTTTACTCATGAGGAATTCTGATGGGAACAACCTCATTCCCCAATCTGGATTCACTTTTTTTAGCTGCCACACTAATTTATAGAGGATCTTTCTACCCTAGCCCTCGTAGAGCCAAACCCTCCAATTAAAAATGAGTACTGAGAGCCAGCTTCACATCAAAAGAAATGAGAGAGAGGGAGAGAGAGAGAGAGAGAGAGAGAGAGAGAGAGAGAGAGAGAGAGAGAGAGAGAGAGAGAGAGAGAGAGAGAGAGAGAGAGAGAGAGAGAGAGAGAATATTGACTGAGGAAGACACAACCAGAAATACCAGGAATCTGGATACTCAACTTTTGGCTCCATTAAGGAATCTTTCTTTTCTTTTTAAATAGCTTTTTATTTTTCAAAGTACATGCAAGATAATTTTCTTTCTTTCTTTCTTTTTTTTTTTTTTTTCCCTGATGCTGGGGTTAAGTGACTTGCCCAGGGTCACACAGCTAGGAAGTATTAAGTGTCTGAGACCAGATTAGAACTCGGGTCCTCCTGAATTCAGGGCTGGTACTCTATCCACTGAGCCATTTAGCTGCCCCAGGAATCTTTCTTTTTCTTTTCTTTTTTTTTTTTTTTTTTTTTTTTTTTTTTTTTAAGATAATGAAGCCTAAATGACTTACTTGCCCAGAATTATACAGCTACTAAGTGTCTGAGGCCATATTTAAACTTAGGTCCTCCTGATTCCAGGCTTGGTGCTCTATCTATGTGTGTCAACATAGCTGCCCCAAGAATCTTTTTCTTTTTATCTGCTGAGCTCAGAGCAAATCAGAATTTTTGGTCTTTATTCACTCAATAAGGAGATGCATACTAATGTTTCAGATCTAGTCACATAAACTTGTCTCTGATATAGAAATGAAAGGTGGTTCATTTAAGGTCCCTACATAAGGTTCCATTGAAAACAGACCACCTTGCAAAATTTTAGGAACTCTTGGCCTCCAAACCAGGTACTGTTTTTGTTGAGTAGTGACTGACCTTGTTGACATGTCCATAATAGTCTATTAGGGATTAAAGACAAGGTGCGCAGGGAAAGAGAAGGCTAAAGGCCATTATAACTTCAGGGTAAAGAACCTGGGAGAGATCTGATTCAGAAACCTTTACTTCATGGAACTGCCCACGAAGACGCTACTATGAGTGTCACAGAAATCAAACTTCAGGAAGCTTGGCAAGATGCCACCAAGGCCTGCTCACTTCAGCCCAAAGATCTATGGTGTGGACTGTCCTGTACTAGAAGAGTTTCCACCACCTTGGAGGCTC
Source organism: Sminthopsis crassicaudata (assembly GCF_048593235.1). Taxonomy (NCBI): domain Eukaryota; kingdom Metazoa; phylum Chordata; class Mammalia; order Dasyuromorphia; family Dasyuridae; genus Sminthopsis; species Sminthopsis crassicaudata. The sequence goes on along the minus strand of NC_133617.1, from coordinate 70,703,113 downwards.
AATGATTGCCCAGTACTCAGACATTCAAGGGCCATTTTGGAGTACCAAAATGAAGCACTGCCCTTGGGAGGAAACAGTGCTTTGGGAATGCAGGGAGAGGTCATGTTTACCTGGGGGAGATGCACCACATTTACCATGTAAGGGCCTCTGGCCTCCAGAGTACTCATGCGCATTCTGTTCCCAATTGTCTCTTTGGGGGAACTCCAAAGAGACAGCTGCTCAGGGCTGAACCCGGAGGATGAGTGAGTGAAATGGTCTGGCAAGGCTAGCCTGAGACCAGCAACACAGCAACAAGTCTAAGTGATGAGGTTAGACACCATTGCTGTATGAGGGAGACAGACAGATCTTTTTTCCCCCATGGCGGACATCATGCAAAAAGCCAATCCAAATCTTCCTTGGCTTCAGGGTGCATCCTCTATCCCCATTCCACCTGGCCCCATCACTACAGAGCACTCTTCCCCTGAGCCAGAGGAGAGAGCAGACCCAGGCAGGGAGGGGTGGGGAGGATAGGCAAGCAGGACGCTTGCTGGGAAACTTACGTGAAGGCAAATGCTACCAGAGCCCCACTGACCACAATAAAATCTAAGATGTTCCAGAGGTCCCGAAAGTATGCTCCTTGGTGGAGAACCAGCCCTAAGTCGATCATCTGTACAAAGAGAACAAGGCAGTAAGTGTCCTGTGATTTTATACACTCTCCCTGCTCCTGGTTGATAGGCAGGGCAACTGACTCTTGGGATGTGTGTCTGTCCACATTAGCGGTAGTATGTGGATGTGTACACATGTGCTCAACTTTCTATCTGTCTTTTTTGAAGAATGAACATATTGGTGGAGGGGTAAAAGGCAGATGGAGTTAACCTGATAGACAGAGGGGAAATAAATATGGGGCCAGTCAAAACTCCTCTTTCTGGGCCATGGCAAGTGAAAAATGAGAATGTCTACTCTTGAATGCCTGGCAGCGAACAGTGTAGGAGTGATCTCGAGAAAGGAGAAGCAGCCAGAGTCCCCTGCTTGGATGTGGAGGAGAAAAAGAGGGTCATTTTCCGTCCCTATGTTCCTTCTGAGGGAACCTGTAGCCACTGTCTTTGTATCCAGATATGTTCTGCATTCTCCATTATTCTGCCTGAGGGTATTGCTTCCATAACTGTTTGGGACTTGTCCTCAGACTATGTACAGCCTAACTATATCTTCCTTTGGTCTTTTCTGCTGACCTTTCTCCCCTCCAGTTTGAATTATCAGCCCAAAGCAATTGCTGTGCTTATCTTTCATTGAAAATCTTCTTATTGGCCTCCATTTCTAAGATAAAGAAGGAAAAGATGAACTCTTATGCTTATTAAAGTTATAGGTCAGCCACTACTTCCTTCTGTCATTAAGTCAGTCAACAAGCATTTTATTTACTACTCATAATGTGTGAGGCACTGTACTAAGCAATGGGCAGAATGCATTAAAGGCAAAAACACAGTTCCTGTCTCATAATTAAATAGAGATAACACACAAATCGTATGTATATACAAGAAATAGACAGTATAAATGGGAGGCAGTCTCAGAGGGGGAGACTCTAGGACTGGGGGAGGGTGTAGGAGAAAGATTATAGGAAGGGAGAGATTTGAGCTGAGTCTGGAAGGAAGCCAGGAGATTAAAGTGAAGAGGAAGCTCATTTTAGACATAAGGAGATAGCCAATGCAGAGACTCAGAGGGAGAGATGGAGTGTCCAACTAGAGGAACAGCAAAGAGGTTAATATTGGTGGATTGGGGATTATGAAGTGTATGGAGGTGAATAATGTGTGAGAAAGCAGAAAAGGTAGGAAGGGGCAAGATTGTGAAAGTCTTTTTAAATCAAACTGGATTTGGTGTTTGATCTTGAAAGTCATAGGGAGCCCCTGGAGGCATCTGGAAGCCTTGCCTAATACTCCTAGTCTTTAGAGTCCAGTGCTTTCTTCCTTCTCAAAAGGTTTTATATTTACTTGTTTCTTTACTGTAACTTCCAGAAGAAAGTAAACTCCAGAAGGGTGAGGGGGAGGCACAAGGGTTGTTTTCCCTTCTTTTTTCTTCCTTTCCCTAGCCTTGCCTTCCCATCTTTGGATTCCAAGTGCCTAGCCTAGTGTCTTAAACATAGCAACAACAACAACAACAACAACAACAACAACAACAACAATAATAATAATAGTTTACATTACATAGCACAAACACAAAAACATGGCACCCAAAAAGCCAAGCTGCTTTCTGCAGTGCTCAGGCCACATTCTGCTTTTGTAGACTCTTGCAATCCTAAGAGGGAAGTTGTCAAAGTCTCTCAGCTAGGGCCCTATTCTCACCCCGACCTTTTTGCTCTAGAATCCACACACTAGTTCTGGGTTTCTCTTTCTTGGCTGTCAGAACTCACCTTGATCACCATCTCAAAGGTAAAGACACCAGTAAAGACATAATCAAAATACCGCAGCACCTGGAAGAGAGAAGGCAAGGTTGAGTGCTATTCCCAGACACAAGCCTAAAGGGGAGATCATCCCAGAAGTCTGTGCTGCAAGCAGGTGGGGATTTGGTGACTTTAGTATCAGAATTGCTTGCCTGCAGAGCTCTAATCAAGGGCTTGAAGAGGAAAAACTGAAAAAAGCTTGAAGAAGAAAAACTAGCATGTCTTTCCAACATCAGTAATAAATAAACTCCAAAAGGTAAAATCACATGTTCTAGATGTGCAGATGCTAAACCAAACATTTAACTGGGCTTTGTTGCTCTAATGAAGGCAAGTCCTCTCCAAAGAGCAGATGCTTCTTCTGCAGCTTCTCTTCCCCTAGTCTTTATCTATGTAGATACAGGTGCACTAATGAACTTAAGCCTTGATAGTTGGTCAGGTCTTGAACCATGCAGGGTAAAAAGAATGGAGCAATGGACCTAAGCAACTTACTGACCCCTGTGACCTTGGACAAGTCATTTAAATCCTTTTGGATCTCATCTGTTAAATTGAGGAGAGAGGGGTTGGATTAGATAGCCTCCAAGAATTGTTCCTCAGTATCCTCTGCTAGGTTATTTTCCATCTCATATCTCTTTATTATGGGTGCTGCTCAGGCACTCTGTCCTGTGGATAAGCCTTCAGTTATGTTGATGCTAATCTTTTCCCTCCAAAGAAGCTTTTCCTTTGTTTGGATCTCCTTTGCCTATCCTTTCCCAAGTGCTTGGATTTTTACTTAAACCAATTCCTTTTTCATTTAAAATTTTATTATTATTTATGCTTTCCCTATTCTCTTCCTTTTCTTTCCCAATTAAGTAATTTGTTCAAAACCTTTTCCCTTAATTTCCGATTTTTTTCAAATTTCTTTTACTACTCATTTTCCTAAAAGGCCTTTCTTTGCTTTATTTTTGTTATTTCTCTTTCCTTCCAATCAATTTTGAATTTTAGTTTCTGAGTTATTAACCCTACTTTTATCTGTTCCTTAATTATTCTGTCTATGTCACTCATGGGTGTTAAACAGCTTCCAAAGTGTCAAGTTAGTACAATTAATCTCAATCATTATGTAATTGTTCTTATAGATCTTTCTCTATTCTTCATTTTTTCCTGGTATGCCTTGAACTTAAAAGTATTAATTCATGAGGAAATTCATATTGGTAGAAGCAGTATTTTATGGTAGACATTTCCTTGTGGCCCAGTGGCCCAGTCCTATTCCATACCTTCAGTATGATCAGTCTTCTCAAAGACCATCTCATCTCTCTCTCTCTATGTCATTTCTCTTCTCCCTCCCACAATCTGGGTACCAGATTTTCCTAGAAACTCACAAATCCTTTCTCCTGGGGCAGGGTGCTGCTTATAAAGATATACTTTCTCAGATAGGATGGCTGCCTAATGCACAAACTCTTCCCAGATTAAATTTATCACAAGGTCCTGATCTTTCTTAATAGGTGCACATCTTATCCCATATGGGAGTGTATTTCAGAAAGGACCCTTCCCCTCCAGTGAGGTGAGACACCACCCCCATTCCAGTCCCTTCAACTCACTTTCTACCTTCTACTTCCACCTTCAGTCTTCCACAGAATCCCCATCCCCTTGTCAAGAGACAACAAGAATCACCACCCCTTAATTGTTAATACTTAGAGACTTGAAAGCTAGCATTTACAAATGTAAGTGTAAATTTGTGTGTGCATGTGTGTGAATATTATAATGTGTATATACATTATAATAGTATTTTTATATTGCTTTAAGATTACAGAGTACTTTATAAATATTATCTCATTTCATCCTTACAACAACCCTGGGAGGTGGGTGCTATTATTATTCCAATTTTACAGATGGAGAATCTGAGACAGAGAATTGTTAAGTGACTTGCCTAGGATCACATAGCTAGTAAGTGTCTGAAACTGGATTTAAAATCAATTCTTCCTGCCTCTGGGTTCATCATTCTATCTATCCTCTGTGCCATCTGGACACCTCTTCCTCTCTGTCCTCTCCTTCTCTTCTCCCCATTTATGCTACTTCCAACTCTGCAATTCTATCCTACAGAAGATGACCTCACAGCCACTAGTACTGACCCATCCATCCATCTCCTGTTTGAGCCATAGCAGGGAGCAATAAGTGCAGCTCTCATTGTATAACAGAAAGAGATATGATAAGAAAGACTCTTGAAGAGAGCAGTGAAGCCTATGTGGGGGCAGGCATTCCAGCAAACTTGCCCCAGCATGAGGCCATTCCAGCACCCTGATCACCAGACACCCTTTCTTTTTCTCTAGTCCCCTGGAATATGCTACTTACAGAATGGAAGAAGGCTTCTCAAGGCAAGATGATAATAGATTCAGTCTTATGGCCCAAAGCCAGGTTGACTTCTGTATTTCCTTGCTACCATCTGTCTGGAACTCCTGAGGGTACTAAGGGAGCTAGAAATGGTTTGCTGAGGTAATAAAAGCATGTGATCTTTAAAATCTGTGCACACTATCCAGATCTAAAGATCTCTAGGTTTAATAAAATTCTATTGATTAGGTGACTTCTACAATTCAGCTCAGTCAATCAACAGATCACTAATTAAGTGAATACTATATGCCCACCCCTCTGAGGGATACACAGATACAAAAATATGGTCCTGGATCTCAAGAAGTTAATAGTACAATTCAGGAGGGAAGAGTGATACATATACCACACAATGAGTGCCTAAATATGTGACAGTGAATACAGGTGCCCTGGTGCTTCAGAATAAGGGGAAGTTCAGCAGTGGGGGAGAAAACAGGACTTATACAGCAAGTTGGACTGAAATGGATTGAGAAGGGAAAATGGGTAATCAGCACAAGCAAAGATTCAGAGATGGAAATGAACATGTAGATGGGTGGAGGGAGGGCTATGGCTAGTTCTTGGAGAGTAGGGACGAGCCCACAAATTTTTTAATGTCTTACATAGTCCTGGCAATAATACCCTTATCATATTAAGAACTTAAATAATTGTCATATGAAAGAATAAATAATGGAAAATGAAGTGAGACTAGATTGTAGAAAACTTTGAAGATCTGGTAGAAGAATTTGGATTGAAGTGACCAATAATAAGAGGCCATTATAGGCTCTAGAGAAGGGAAATTAACTAATTAAATAGTTCATTCATTCATCCATCCATTCATTCTCCATGTGTTTCTTAAGTATTTACAGTGTCATACACTGTGCTGGGTAGTGAGACTAAAAAATGAAAATCTCTTTTATGAAGAATCTTATATTCCACTGGGGGAGAGGAAAGCAATAACATGAACACAGATAAGTAAATCCAAAATATTGAACCTGGGTGCCTGAAAGGATTATAATAACTAGTATTTGTATAAAACTTTAAAGTTTGCCATGTGCTTTACTTCTTCATTCTCATTATACCCTTACAACAATCCTAGGAGGTAGGTGTATTATTACTCCCATTTTGCACAGGTGAGTAAACTGAAGTTGACAGAAGTTAGATGACTTGTCTACAGTTACAAACCTAGTAAAGAGCTCTGAACTTTAGTCTTAAAGACTAATGCCAGCATTCTGTCCATTGCACATCAACTATGATGGTACCTACTCTCTATAGAAATAGGGACAATGGGGAGAAGGATTTCTGAAAAAAGATAATTAGTTTTGGACACACAAAGCTTAAGATTCTTATGGGACATTCAGTTAGAAATATTGGTGATTTGGGGCTGGAGTTTAGGAAAGTAATTAGTACTGAATAGAAGTTATAGGGAATGGACTGGATGTATGGATATATTCTAAGGGACATTCCCATTGGATCTTCCCTTTCTTTTAAAGACAAGCTAATGACAGTGTTCAATCAGAATGTGCCAGTACCTGTGATAGAAGTCTGAAAGTCAGCCATATTGAGATAATGGAAACCAAGGGAATTGCTAAGACCCACAGAGATAAGGCCTAAAGAAAGAAGAGAAGGCTTTGAGCAGAGTCTTGAGAAATACAAAACAAGAATATGGATACAGATGAAAATACAGCAAAGAAGATTGAAGAAAAGTCAGATAGGCAGGAGAAGAACCAGGAGTGAGCAATATCATAAAAATTCAGGGAGAAAAGAGTATTCTGGAGGAAGTGGTCTCCAGAATCCAATGTTGTCAAGTGGTCAAGAAAGATGAAACTAAAAAGAGGCCAGTAATTCTGGCAATTAAGAGAACATTTGTCACTTTAGATTTAGCAGTTTCACTTGAGTGATGAGGTCAGAAGGCAGACTACAAAGGGCTGAAAAGAGATGAGATAATAAAAGCTTGTATTTCTTTAGCAGATGATCAGTGTACCAGAAATATTATCGATGGAACGGAGGAGAAAAAGTCTGGATGGTTTTTACAGGATTCAAACGCATATAGGGGTAGTTTTCCCACTGATGCAAGGATCAAAATTCTTGCATTATACTCCTATCTTCTCCTTAAGCTCTAGGCAGCTGCTCATTGGAGCAAGGCAGGCAATTACTGGACAGGTGGTCTGGTGAATGCTTTGGGATCAGAAGGGCCCAAACCTGTCTTCATCAAAATCCAGATCTGATTCCTCCCTGCCTCCTGGATAGAAACATCCTCAGAAATAGATAAATGTCTTCTTTTAAGTTCCTTTCTGTCATATTGTGGATTATTGTTCAATTCTTTTAGACCTTTTATAACCCCATTTGAGGGCTTTCTTGGCAAAACTACTGGAGTAGTTTGCCATTTCCTTCTCTAGCTTTTTTTTTTTTTTTTATAGATGAAGCAACTGAGTCAAACAGGGTTTTAAGTTTGTCAAGCTACTATTAGGAGACACTCTGTAAGCATGCTGTGCTTTGAGCTTGGCACACCACACTCCTCTGAGCTCACCCTCTGAAACTGATGGTTCCTGATGGTTGGCAAGAACCAACAGGCAGATATGAAGCCCTGCCATGAGCGGATTGTTTGTCACTAGACAAGTTGTTGTTGTGCTTCACTACTGTTGCTACAACACACTGTTTGACTCTTTGTCTAGCCACAAATATATAAATCAAGATTCAGTCTCACTGTCTCATCCCCCCCACCCCAAGCACGAGTCCTTGCTTCCATAGCATTTCTCTCACTTTAAATTAAACTTGTCCTGGATTCCCAATTTTCCCACCTCTAGTCTGCTCCATTGGCTCCAGTCATCTACAGGCTAGAGGCTGATTTGGTCTGGTTGACATTAATTGGTGTCAGAAATGGAGTTGGACACAGAACTGGGCCACTGGACTCTCTGGTAGCAGTAGGAATGGATTAGATACCACCGATAGCCTATTTTCTGAAGAGTCGCCCTTTACCCCCACCCCATCAGGAGCCCTTTGTTTTTCTCTCTGCTCCAAGGCAGACAAGTACACCTCAGTTAATTGGCTTCTCTGTATACTTCTGCTTTTAAAAAACTTCATGCTTCTGTAAACTTATAACCATGTGTTTTTCTTATTTCTTAAAACTGTAGCTCTTGGTAACTATGTGTCTTTAAAATTAGAATTATAATTATGCTTGTTTTTAGAGTCATTTGTGTCTGTTTGTATCTATCTTCTTATTTGTGTCTTTGTAAAATGTCTGTGTAGATACTGTTACCTTGAAAGATTTAAAATGCAGCCAAGTCAGAAAAACTTCTAAGGCTGTAGCCAGAGTTTAGAACTCAGGGAAAGAAAGATTAATGAACTTTCATACTTGAAGCAATTGTTCCCACAAGCAGGAATAACTCCAACTTTAGGTTTTCCATGGGAGATTAGGTTATATGAAAAAAAAAAGTCAAATCATCAAAGTTTGGAGAATTGCTAAAAACATCTTAGCATATTTTGGAGCTTTGAAGATTAATCATTTTAAGATGCAGAGAAGAACTCCTGGGATTTGGGGTGATTCCAGGAACTCATTCCTATCTGAAATAATTTAGTAAGTTTTTGGGTACTACTCTGCAGAATTTGTTTTAAGGGAAAAATAAGGATTAAATTTTATAAAAGTTAGCTTCATTGCTCTAGGGAATGAAGAAAGGCAGTTAGTTTGGAAGAAATCCAGAGTGAAAAAAGGAAAAAAGGGTAAAAGGTTTGCACCTTATAGTCACTTCTTTTTAACTCTTCCTGGATCAACTCAAATCAGGTTCCCCAAACAAGATGTAGAAGAAAAAAAAAATACTGGGAAAATGTGGGGGAAATTGAATTACATTCTAGTTGTAGAAACGTATTAGCTGTGTAATCCTAGGCAATTTATCTTATCTCTGTTTGTCCCATTTTCCTGAGAAAAATAATAATGGTATCTATCTCTTGTAATGAAATCAAAATAATATAATAATTGTAAAGTGTTTAACAGTGAGTGGCAAATGCTAAACAGTACATTATTTCTTTAATTGAATGTAATTGTTCTATACCTGAGAACTCTAAAGTGGTTTTAAAATATCAGAGGTAATAAGATTAATGCTTTTTATATGGGATAATTTGGAAATGCAATTGATGTCATCTGAAGTTATGTTTCTGTTTTAAATACATGATATTGTTTGGTATTACTATATTTCTAAATTCTCTTATATTATGAAATTTGAGAGATAATTGTAACAGAAATGCTATTAGACAAAACAACTTTTTTAATCTGGATGCTATTACACATTAATTGGGCTTTTAAACAAATATGATAAAAATAGATATTTGAAAACAAATATTTGACAAGGTTCATTTTGTTATAAAGCAAATAATAATAATATTTGATGGTGAGTTTTATTTGAAAATCTTGACTATTATTGGTCAAAAATGTAGCTTTATAATATTAATGATGAATCAACTGCTATATGTCTGAAGTCCCAGAATATTGGGTAGTTTTAATTTGTAAGTAAAAGATAAATGAAATGTTAACTATTAGGAAAACGTCAGGAGAGATATTCAAGCCCTAAGTTGTGGTTGGTGAAATTTATTTAAGGTAAAAATTATTAGTCTTGTAATTTACTATTGTTTTGAGTTTTGACTACAGGGACAGTTGTTTGAATTGTCATGAAGCCAATAATAGAGAATTGCATGTACTGCAGTCTGGGAACTGCTGATGGTGAAAGCCTTTGCATGGAAAAAAAATTTGGATATGAACATGGTATGGCCTAAATAAGGTCCTCATGACTTTATTTCCCCATTGTGCTATTTTTTTCCTGAAAAGAAAATTTCACCACCTGGCTTATATTGAGACTTGATTTTAATACCCTGTGATTATATGATTGAATGACAGATATGACCCATACTTGGAATAAAATAGAACTAAGGGAGTATTTTCCTCACCCCATTTGATATATGACATTGCTATAACTATGGCCCTCCTTTTTCTTTTATAGCAAATTTCTATAATCAAAAAGTTTTGTAAATACAATACTAAATCTACTAAGTAATAGATTGATAACTAGAAAACTCTGAGTTACTATCATAGGATTCAAGTATGAACATCTTACAATTTTAACCTATATTTTGTAATCAAATTATAATATAGGAATGATATCCCCCTAAAGGGGAACTGAGTAGGCAAAGTAATAAGACAAAGATGTAATATAAATGTTTCTTATATAACTGGAATAGTAAAATTTGAGAAAGCAACAGGATTATATGATTGGCTTCCAAATTTATCATGGAAATTCAGGCTTGAGTATGTTTTAGTGGTAAGTTCTCAAAACTGGATGTAAAGATTTTACACATAAATTGTATTGATAATGGTAAAGAAAGTGAAATGTTTCCCATTTAAAGTATTTATCTCATAATTTTAAAAGGCAGAAGAGTTCATTTTTATAGTTGGTCTTTCATAAAATTTCTTTTGGACTCAGCTAAGTGCTAAGTGGTTAAGGTCAAATTTGAACTGAGGTCTCCTAAATTCAGGGCCAGTACTCTATACACTATATCATTTAACTAGCCTCTCTCAGAGATTTTTAAAAAGATTCTTACATCAGATATAGGATTTAAGTAAGGATAAATACAGTAAATGGTTGTATACTGAAATTGTCTGAAGTTTCAAAATTGAACCAAATTTAAGTGACTGTACTAAATTAGATTAAGTCAAAATTACCTCGGAATTTCTAGATTTGGAACCAGAGAAGCAGAGCCCCTTTTAGACCTATCCTAAACAATATTGTCCAAGAAAAGATATCTAGAGATCAGATAATACTCAAAATGTGCTGGCTAAATGGATATTGAGAAGGGGTTACTAGGAGATAAAGAGACTTGCTGTTAATATTGGTGGTAACTATTGCATTATTTTATCTTTTGTTTCAAGAAGTTTATGTTTAACTTTTCTTGGTTAATTACTGACATGTAAATCTCCCTTCTCATTATGAGACCTGTAAGTAGTCTGATCTGTACCTGACTTAATGTAATTATGGGAATTATGAGAAAACTTTATTGCATTGTTTAAGCCTAACCCTGCATGGCTAAACCACGCAGAGACTAGACCATCTCTATGTGCTGTTTAAGAGATCCTTAAACAAGGATCTATGTTATACTTATAAGAAACTCAGATCCAAAGATTGATACAAGTTTTCTCACAATTATCATCCATATGCCCTTTAAGGGCCCCTATCAAGTCCTTCTGACTACTCTCATGATCATCAAACTTGTGGATATATACTACAGGATGTATATTCCTGCTCCTCAGGGGATGACAGAACCCTTCAGGTTCCTCAGAATTTGTCTGTTATGGATCCAGAAACAGTCGATACCCAGATGAGACAGATGTCCCAAGATTCTTTCTGACGGTTAAGCATACTGTCCTATTTTTTCCTCTTCGTTTTTTGTTATGTGCTCAACCATCAATGTCTTGTTTCAACTGTTTATTGGAACTTTCCCCCTCTATATTCTTGGCCCACCCCTGGGACACACTTCCTGGATAGGTCCACTCAAGGAACTAATCCCCAGAATATCTCATTCTGACTCAATTGGTCTTTCATGGCATCTTGGCTTATACTTGCCTCTTTATTGGCTAGAAGGACAGGGGTTCTTTCAAAGGGGGAAATGGCAAGACATTATTGGGAGAAACCTTGTTTTCCAGAGCTAAGGTCCAGCAAGCAAGCTGTGCTCTGAGCGTGACATACCAACAATTCTTTGTGCTCACCCTCAGGACAAACTCTGCTGACACAAAATCACAGAACTGATGGTCTCTGAGCTCAGGCAAGCATCAAGAAGCCCAGACACAAAGCCCTGCTATGAATGAACTTTTTGAAACTAGATAACCTTGCCTCATTTCTGCTCTTGTGCTTCATTCATTTTGCTACTGCTACACTATGTCGTTTGACTCTTTGTCTAGCCCCAATTACATAAATCAAGGTTCAGTCTCACTCCCTCAGGTCCTCCCACTAGGGGCAGGGCACCGGTACATGTGTTCTTATTTGCAGGCCATTTCCATTCCAGTTTGAAATTAAACTACTCTTTGACTCTGGCCTTTTCTATCTCTAGCCTACTCTGTTCATTTTCAGCACAGCAACTACACTGAATTAATCCAGAGTCACACAACTTAAGTATCTGAGGCTGATTCGAAGCGTAGAGCTCTATATAGCTACTTATATTAAGGTTCAGAAGGGGCCTATAAGTGAACAGCTCACCCAGCTTTCCTATAGTACCCTTGATGAATAGTCACCTGGACTATGCTTGAATATTTCCATTAGCAGGGAATTCTCTATTTCATAATATAACTATTATTGGCCAATACTGATTGCTGGGAATTTTTTCCTAAACTGAAACAAAATCTGTCTCCCCATCTTCCTTCACTACCTTCCCAGTGCTCTTAGATCTGTTACTTAAGGCTAAATAGAACAAATAAAATTCCTTTCAGGAATTTTCCCCATATTTGAAGATCATCATGTACCCTCTAAATTCTTTCTTTCTTAAAACAAAAAATTTACAGAATTGGGGATCCTTAGAACTAATCCAATCCTCTAATTTTACAGATCTGGAAACTAATACCAAAGGCATCTGGGGTCATATGGCAAATGATTAAATATTGGAATCACAATGACTTCAAATTTAGTGTTCTTTCTCCCAGCCCACATCACCTCCTGGAACTATTCCTTCAGCTATTTCTCATGTGATATGTCCCTCCATCCCATCTTGGTCATCATTTAGGTCCAAGATAAGTTCTATTATTGTGACCCACTCCTCCTTAGTTTTAACCCCCCAGAGGCTAGTTGTGGAAATGAGGAGACAGAAAAAATAGAAGATGCACCAGCTTGAGTTGTGCAAGACATTTTAGCACAGCCCTGATTTCTGGCTCCTTTGGGGAGTTGTGTTCTAATTATTTCTGTCAATCTCCCCCATGAGGTCCCAGCAGGCTCCATCTAGCCCTGGAGTAGAAGAAAGAAAATGCAAGGTAAGCTGCAGAGGGTGATTGTGCCAACCTCTGATTTATGGGACTTGCCATGGCCTCGCTCCTAACCTACTTAAGAAGAACTGCCTGTTTTCATAAAAGAAAAAGGAAACCTAGCTTCAACTCTGGAAAGGGACGGCATTAGAGCAATAGGGGCAGGAGCTATTACCAGACTGACCTTTGGTAGGCCCCAGTCCCCAGTCCCAAAGAAGCTTTCTTTTGCCAAAGTTTTGAGCCACTTTTAGTGCTTATTTCCCCAGAGGCCATAAATTCTAAATGTAAAGGCTGCAAGAATCCACATTTGGGGAACAGCTAAATGGTACAGCGGATAGAGCACTAGTCCTGGAGTCAGGAGGATCTGAGTTAAATCTGGACTCAGATACCCTGAGCAAATCACTTAACCCCAGTTGCTTCAGGGGAAAAAATTAGAACCTGGTTGTGGGTACAAATCATGAATAGAAGTAACTTTCAAGAGCCTGTTGGCCATGGGTCCCAATATATACTGCAAAGTATGAGGGCAAAGTCCATACAAGCTTTGATTTGGCTTCTCTCAGTTAACAGCTGCCCTTATATTCAGGAGCACTTCACTGTCTGACTACTGAGGGCAGTGTACAAACTCAACACAGTGACCCTTGTATATCAAATCTCTGCTAGAGAAGTTCTCAAGGAAATAAAAAGACCTTCTAGATTGGAAGAGCCATAGGATCTGCCTTAGAACCAGAGCCGAAAAGGGCCTAAGGGAGCCATCCAAATTCAAATCCTGCTTGATCAACCCTTACAACATCCTCAAACAAGTGGTCATCCAGTCTCAGCATGCACACCCCCAAATACAGGGATCTCACTGCTTCTTCACACAGCCCATTCCATTCTTTTATTTAAAATTAATTTTATAATTATAACATTTTCCATTCCATTCTTAATACAGGAGCTGGGATCTATAGCCTCCTTGTATTTTAATGCAAGTTAGTTCTTCAAATTCTTACCCCAAAGCTTATGACCACAAACAGACAATTCTCAGTTGGGTATTTTTGTAGTGTATAGCATGTAGTGATTCCTATTCAGATGAGAGGGGTGAACAGCCCAGCAGGAATTCACAGATGCCCTGCAAGGCCATTAACCACAGGCCTGCTCCTTTGTAACTTCCATTTTATGAAAAGTGCCAACTGGGTATACAGGCCCTCATGGCATTCTGGGGGGTCTTGGAGCTGGGCTTTCCAGAGGCAAAGGATTGGGTGTAAAAACCCTCAGGAGGCCCTGAAAGATAATGAGTTTTCTGCCAGGACCTGGACATTCTGAGCTAAATTTGTGTTCCAAAGAGACCAATGCTAATTTGGAAAACTGGCACATTGAAGGAGAGTGTTAGGTGGTGGAGAGAGGAATGAGAGGGGGGCATAGGGAACTGCTCACATTGTTCCTGGGGGCATTGGGCTGCACAGGGTCTTCAGCTGCCAGGGCGATACTGCTCATGGCGATCACCATCAGAATGCACATCTCAAAATATCGAAGGTTCAAGATATAGTGGCACAACCGGCGTAAGCTGGGAGAGAAAGAGATGACATGGATCACACCGAGGGAAGCACATTCTTTGTGACCTCAGAACTCATGCTATTGCTAAAAATTAGAGATTGTCAGTCATCCCCCACCTATAGGATGAATCTTCCCCTATGGGCTTTCACTCCCTCAGCACATCAAATAAAATCAATTAGCTGGTATCTCTGTGACAATCCTTGCCACAGAGGCAGAAGACACAGAGGAAGACTCCCCCAGGGGCTGGAGAAGGAGATCAAACCAACCTTTTGGGACTACAACTCTTGGTCACCTCCATAACAGCTGTTGGGAAACACAGCTCTGGTTTCCATAGCCCTGCAATCTCACCTGCCTGTTCTCTCTCCCCTATCTCTGGGGATATCAGGTTCTCAGTCTAAGAAACATTGCCTTGACCTGATCTGCTAAGGGACCTTTTTCTCCCCAAATTCACAACTTTGTTCAAATCCATCTCTATCAGGAAGTATGCCCTGCCAGGAAAGCTCAGAACACTGACAAGCAATAATGTCAGAACTCAAAAGGGAATGGTTTAGAGGTTATCTAGTCTGACCCCTTCATTTTTTAGATAGAAAGAAAAAATCCCTACTCAGTAGTTAACTATAAAAGTGCTAAGTGGCAGAATTGTAATTTGAATATGACTCTTCTGCCACCAAACTCATGTTCTTTTCACTAAACCAACAACAGCTCCCTCACTTTATCAGCCTCTCAGAATTAAACCTCCTCCCTGGCTATCACTGAGTGGTAATCTATATCTGTGTTGTCCTTGATGCACTGCCAGACTGACCTCTCCCACAAAGAACTAGCCAGCCATCCTGGTCATCAAGAGCCCAGAGCAGTAGAAGCTTTGATCCAATCCCACTAAAGCCACGTACTTGAGGCCATACTCACGGGTTTGTGGTGGACAGGATGAACATGGAACTGTAGGGGGGCATAGGCTTGGGACCATCTTCTCCTGAATCATCCTCTTCTTTCTTCTCTTCCTCCTTTTTTGGCAGTGGGTCTGGGTTGGCATTTTTGTTTACTATTGAGACAGATCACCAAAAAGCCTCTCACTATTTTTCTCCCAAGATCTCCAGTTTTAGGTCAGCTCTCCAGAGGAAGCAGGATATTTGTGCTACTTGCTTGTTTATAGACAGTAAGAGTAGGTATGTAGGGGTATTCAGGGCAGTGTCTGGCAATAGTCAGGCTACTTGCCCATCTCTGTGCACTCCTAAGATACCATAGGCCATGATGACCTAAGTATTGAGTGCTGGAAGCAACGTTAGAGATGACTTAGGTCAACTTTGTTTTACACCTAAGATATCTGAAAGCCAGTGAGATTACATAGTTTGCCCAATGTCATGCAGAGTTGAGAGTTAAACTTTGCCAGTTCCAAATTCAGTTCCATCCCTATTGCACCATCCTGCCTGGTATGGATAAGCAATCTGGAAACTCATCACGACTAAGCACAACTTCTGTATCTGCTATAGTGGTGAGTGCATCTTGAGAAAGGATAACCTCCATGGTGTTAATTCCTAACTGTAAGCAAGATGGTGTTTCTGATGCCGAATAGTTTAATTCCAAGAGGTTTATAGAAATTAAACCCTGATTTCATTTGGGATTTTCTTTTTGGATAGAGTTTAAAATATTGTAAATCCCTAAAAATACTCCAATTCCTTCTGACATTATTGGGTTTTCCTTCTCTACATTAAAAATGTTCAGTGGAGCAGGGAGTAGGACACAATACAGTAAGATATAAAAGTGGTAATGGCTGTTGGGGGCTCATCACCAGGGAATGAGTAAGAGAATCAGAAAAAGAAAGAATGGGTTCTGCTTCCCAGTTCTACCCAGCAGGTTCTTGGTGCTAGAGTACTACACTTAGTAGGAGAGGAAAAGAGAGACTTACCTTGGACAACAGTATTGTTGACAGGTTGGGGAAAGGCGGGGGGGATATCCACCGCCGTGTGCTCAGGCTTCTTGGCAGTCTTGGCTGGGTTGTTCTGAGTGCTGGGGTTGGTGACTATAAGGCTGTTCTCTGGGTTTTTTGGGGGCCCAGGGTTGGATGGGTTTCCAACTGGCTGATTGGATGGGGGCCGCATGGGTGGGGAATTGGTGTGGTTACCCATCTGGGCTGGGTTCTGGGAATGGAGAGCATGGATGGTATTGTGAGGATTGGTGGATTCTGTGGTAGCCAACTTATTGTTCTTAATATTATCAATGTCTTCTGCCAGTGGAGGTTCCTGACGCCCCATATCCTGCTGGATTGGCCTAGTGGTAGATAGGTTTGGGCCAGACACAGGGACCCCAGAACCTTGGTTCTCTCTGAGGCAGGCAGGCCAGAGGGGAAAAAAACAAACAAACAAATTCAAGTTAGGAAATAGTCAAAATCTTAGCAACATTTCCAAGATTCAAGCTCCAAATTTGCAGCTGATACAGAAAATAGTAACAATTAGTGAAGCCCAATAGATAGATTAAAAAAAAAAAACAAAAAAAAAAACCATCTTTCACAAGTAATATGCCTTCTCTAGGGAACCAACCACAGGATCATGAATCTCTGAGGGTACCTCATCCAATTCCTCTCTGAATGAGAATCCTCTCAGGCACATGACCAACAAGTGATTATCCAGACTTTGCTTGGTGACCTCTACAATGATAGAGAGCTCACTATCTGCCACAGGAATTTATTTTACTTTGGGACAACTGTAATTGTTAGAAAGTAGTCCTATGCCTCCCTGCAACTTCTTCTGCCCATTGCTTTTGATCCTGCTCTCTGGGGAAAAGTAAAATAATCCTAATACTTCTACATAACAGCTCTTAAAATGCTTGAACACAGCTCTTCTATCTATCTTGAACTTTCTCTTCTCCTCACTAAAAACGTCCAGTTCTTTATTTTAACTGAGTTGCATAAAACCACAAGTTGGGATTTTATTTGGTAAGTGTGGTTTCTACTTTCTTCCACCCTCTGGATCTACTCCAGGTTATCAATATCCTTTCTAAAATATGGTCTTTCAAATTGGCCATTATAGCATCTGACCAGGACATAAAGTTCAAGAGGGGAACACTTGCAGGCATTGACTCATTAGAGTCCCAAAGAGGTGAATCCAGTGAATTAGAGTCACATATTAGAATTCTTGTCTGATAACAACTCAATTTGTTATTCTTGGTGTGATATCTTTTGGTTATCTACCAAACTTACCTACTTCATCATTCTTCTAATCTCCCAGGTTCAGAACCTCAGAATCATCCTCCAATTGGCCTCTCCCTCATCCCACATATCAGCTGCCAAAATTTGTCATTTCTATACCCGTGCTTCCTACCTCCAACCCCTCCTTGCTACTCATATATTCACCAACTCAGTCCAGTCCCCTAACATATCTAGTCTAGACAATTGCAATGATCTGCTAATTGCTCTCCCTATTTTCAGTCTTTCCCTCCTATAATCCACTCTACTGGAAGATGCTTTATGCAGCTCTCTCCCTTACCCAATAAATTCTTGTGACTCACTATTGGTCCTAGGATCAAATACAAATTCCATTTGGCTTTTAAAGCTCTAAACAAACCTGGCCTCAACCTACCTGTCTGTTCTTAATATAACTTATTCCTCTTCCTGTGCTCTAAAATCCAAACTGCCCTTCTCTCAATTCCTCTCACATAGAACTCCACCTCCTATTTCCTCATCTTTGCATTGCCTGCTCCCTATCCCTAGAATGTACTGTTTCACAAATCCCTCCCCCTTCCTTTAAGACAAAGCTAAGTTATCACCCTCTATACTATTCCTTTGGGCAACTATGTAGTCCAGTGGGCAAAGCACCAGTCCTGGAGTCAGGAAGATCTGAGTTCAAATCCAGCTTCAGGTACCTGCTAGCTATATGACCCTTGCCAAGTCGTTTAAGCCCTCTTTGTCTCAGTTCTTCAGCTGCAATAAGAAGACACCCAGAGAAGGAAATGGCAAACCAGTCCCGTATCTTTGCTAAGAAAATCCCATGGATTTTCATATAGAGTTGGATATGATTGAACAACAACAACATACTATTCCTTTCCTGATACTTATTCTTTATACATACATGTATGCAGACAGACTCTCTCCTCTGTTAGCTCCTTGAGATCAGGGATTGTTTAATTTTTGGTCTTTACTTTGCTAGTGCTAGGAACCTAGCACAGTACCTGGAATACAGCTAGCACTTTAAAAAGTTTGTTAGGGGGCAGCTAGGTGGTGCAGTGGATAGAGCACCAGCCCTGAAGTCCGGAGGACCTGAGTTTAAATCTGGCCTCAGACACTTAACACTTCCTGGCTATGTGACCCTGGGCAAGTCACTTAACCCCAATTGCCTCAACAAAACAAACTAACTAACTAACTAACTAAATATTTGTTAGCTCACTTGATTCACGGTTCCCAAATCTATGCTAACAGGTAAAGCTGCTTTCATTCTTTAGACTTGGTGTGAGATAGTGACATTGACCCAGTTGTGCTCCATTTTTGATAAGAATCACTCTCTCCGGAAAAATGGGAAAGAAGTTCTATAAATGAAGAAATCAAGAGCAGAATCCTGCTCAGAGCATCTACTGCATGTCTCACTTATAAAAATTACATCAGGGTATCACATTGGAAAGAGACCTCAGAAACTATTTACTATCCATGTGACTTTGAGCAAGTCACTTAATTTTGCTTTCCTCAATAGTGGAATGGAGATAACAATAGAACCTACCTCTCAGGGTCATTGTGAGCATCAAATGAGATAATAATGATAAAGTGCTTCCCACACTGCTTGGCACATAGTAAGTGCTATAGAAATACTAGCTATTTTATAATTATTATCATTATTTTTCTTAGTCATTGTGAACATCTAATGAAATAATATTTGTAAAGAACTTAGCATATATCTGACACAGAGTAGTCATTTATTAAATCTTGACCCCTTTAATGATCTCAGCAGTCTACTAAAAGTCCCCCCTCCCCCCCAAAAAAAGTTGAGGCACACAGCACTTCTAAAAAGGGTTAAATCAGGGATGGGGACAGCTATTCCTACAGTTGTGAAAAAAGCAACCCAATAAGAATAGGTCAGAAAATGAGGATATTACACCATGAAAACACTCTCTTTTGGCATATTTTCTTTTCCCTGTGTCTTTTTAAAAACTCTTCTTTCCCTTCAATTACACATAAAAACTATATATATATATATACATAATTTTTTTTAAATTTTGGGTTCCTTATTTTTAATTTTAAAATTCAGATAGGTATAAGGCTATACAGTATTTTCAAATATAAACCAACTAACCCATCCGTAATAGAAATAAACTCTCCTTTTACTCTTATCCTCGGAATCATGGTAGAAAACTTCTGGATGGAGATAATAGGAGAAATAAAAGCAATATTGTTATGGACATGCAGATCAATTGTTATTGGTATTAGACTACCTGGACAAAGAGAGAAAGTAGAAAAGGAATTTGAAAAACAAACCCATAAGCTTGGCCCAGAGGCATGATTTAGTAGCTCTGATAAGGTCTTCATTTATCTGGTTCAGTGGATTGAGCACTAGAGCCAGAATCAGAAGACTTGAGTTCAAATGTAGCCTCAGATACTAACTGATTGAGTGATCTTGGGCAAGTAACTTAACCTCTGGCTCATTTTCCAAAACTATGAAAATGGAATAATAATAGTACCTAATTAACTTAACCTCTGACTCAGTTTCCTCTTCTGTAAAAATGGGGATAATAGTAGCATCTAATTCTCATGATTTTTGCAAGGATAAAATGAAATGATCTTGGTAATATATTTTTTTTAACCCTAAAGTGTTATATCAGTGCTAACTATTAATAATTATCTAGGTCCCATTACTTAGCCCCTACGTCTCCATCTTTTCCTCCTGAAGAGAGGAAGAACCTTTGTTAAATGTTGTCCTAATGTTTAGTTTCACCTGGCTCGTAATTCAAACCATCTTGATTCCAAATTCAACACACTTATTAATGATGGATTTTTGGTTTGGGGTTATTGTTGTTTTTTGAAAGTAATCAGGGTTGTAATTTTCCTACATCATACAGCTACTATGTGTCTGAAGCTACATTTGAACTCAGGTTCTTTTGACTCCAGGGCCAGTGCTCTATGCACTGAACTACCTGGCTAGCCCGTAGTAGTAATTTTATGTTAACCTGGAAGTTCTCTGGTACAAGAGACGCCAAACTTTTTTGATTTTGGACCCCTATTGACAATTTTTTTTTTACATGTAACCTAATGTATATGTATTTATTTATAAATTATATATGTGTGCTACTGTATTTAAAATTATGTACATTATAAAGCTTATTCAACGAATTAAAAATTTTTTAAAGGATAAGAAAAAAGGAAATAATTTTGATTTTGGATCCAATAGGCAATCACTGGAGCTTCTTGAGTAGGGGAATAATCTAACTGGACTTGTACTATTGAAATATGATTTTGACAACTGTGTTGAAGATAGACTGGTGAGATGAGAGAACTAGAGGCAAGGAAACCAATGAGGAGACTGTTGTAGAAGTCCAGGTGAGAGGTGAGGAAGTTCTGAGCCATGGAGGTTGGCCATGTGATAGGAGAAAGGGGGATAAATATCAGAGATGTGGAGGCTGAAACAATAAAATGTGGTAGCCAATTGCAGATGAGGTGAGGGATGGTTAGGAATTAAAGATGAACCCTGAGGTTGAAGACCTGGTTGACTAGAAGAAAGAGAGCTCAGTTTTTGGGAAAAGATCTTATAATGCAATATGCATCTTTCCATGCTTGCTTATACTGTGGGATTCCATTCCAAAAGGTGGGGGAAGCAGATTTTCACTGCCTCAGTGTGCCAAACCCACCCAGGCATGCCCACTATAGCCATGAAGTGATCTGGATGATTTTACTGGAAAGAGAATGGATTTTCCCAGGGGCATCTGTGAAAATGCTACATGGGTGCCTAGTAGTGGTTGGGTTAAACATAAGGAACTAAAGCCTGATTCAGAGAAGGGGAGATGCAGAGTTTTCTAGGGGAGGAAGGTGGACTGCAGGAGTCTGAGGATGAAGATAGGTTGTGATTGTGTTAGAGATAACCTCCCCCCCAACTGACCCCCAATTTGGAGACCATTTTTACAGACACACACATTCACATACACACACAAATATATCTATATATAAAAGTATATATCTGTATATATCTATTTATCAGTTACTTAATGGTAAAGAGATAAACATCATGCTAATCAAGATTGTTGATGACCCAAGGTCACAAGGACAGCTACTACACTGGATGACAAAGACAAGAATCAATGAAATTTAGAGAGGCTAAACTATTAGAAATACTATAATAAGATGAAATTTACCAGAAGATAAATGGAAAATCTCAAATTTGGGGTCCCAGGACTTTAAATTCCTGAATACAAGATGGGGGAGAAGTGACTTGATAGTTCATTTGGAAAAATTTGGAAAAAGATCTGGGTTTCAATGGACTGCTAGTTCAATTAAAGAATGATAAAAAGCTATGTAATACAATCTTATTCTTCATTAAGATAGACATAGTGTCAGGATGATTTTAGAGAGGCCTGGAGAGACTTGCATGAACTGATGCTAAGAAAAGTGAGTAGAACCAAGAAAACATACACAGCAACAATAAAATTATATGATGATCAGTTCTGATGGACTTGGCTCTTCTCAACAATGAGGTGACTCAGACTAGGAGAGAGCCATCTGCACCCAGAGAGGGGACTGTGGGTATTGAGTGTGGATCACAACATAGTATTTTCATCTTTTTAAAATGTTGTTTGCCTACATTTTGCTTTCTTTCTCATTTTTTCCTTTTTGATCTGATTGTTCTTGTGCAGCATGACAATTGTGGGAATATGTAAGGAAGAATCACCCCACTGAGTGTGGAGCTAATAAGCAGTGACACTGGTGGTGATGGTGGGAGCAGCTTCCCCTGCCCCCAAGCTGACCTCTGCCTCACAGCCCATCCTACCCTAAGAATGGGAGCTTGGGCCAGACCAGGTGGTCCTTTAGTAGTGAATACCCAGGGGAGATTCATACGAATGAATAAGAGAGCTGGGTAACTTTCTCAGAAGGCCAGGGGCATGGGAGGAATAAAAAAAGTCTTGTTGCCCTTTTCTGGGAAAGAGAAAAAAACGGTGGAGGACTGAGTTCCAGACATCTCATTCTGGCCTGCTTAGGAGGGTGTCTCGTGTGCAAACCTAATCTCATTGCCCTGGCAGCCCAAAGACCAAAAGGCTCAGGAGTTCTGGACAGCCCAGTAGCAGGAGGGAAATGCAGAGGCGCAGATGCAGGGCAACCTGGCAGAGTGGCGTCTCTAGCAGCCGGGGAGAAGCAGCGGAGCTCATTATTGACACAAACTAAATCAATTAAAAATACATACACACACATGGACAATCACAGGAAAAATTAAAAGAGATGAAATTGATCCAGAGATTGCTTACGAGGGCAGAAATAGCGGGGGGGGGGGCGAGGGGGGGTTTAAAAGCCTCCTCCCTTTTTCGGCCTGGCATCCCGGCGATCACTGGGCTTTCCTGGGTGACCCTGGTGACATTGCAGCACCATTCCCCACCCCACCGGTTCTCTGGAGCTCCCTTTACTTACTTCCTCCGCCGGTGCCTCCTCTCCTTGTCTTCTCTCTTGAGGTCATTGTCGTAGGCAGATGGGGCCGTGTGGCGGTGTCGGCGCCGCCGGTCCCCGTCAGGAGGCTCATTCTCTCCGTCGCCCCCTCGGCTGGGCCGGCTCCCCTCTCGGTGGCGATACCGCCGCTCTGACTTATTGCTGTCTTCGGTGCCCTCCTCGCCCGGCCGCCGATGGGCCCGGTGTCTCCGGGGCTCCCGCTCACCCTCGCCCGTCCGGGGAGAGCCACTGCGGCTCTCTTTGCTGCCCCCCTGTCGGTGCTGATGCCTCCGATGGGGGTCCCCTGGTTTGTTCCGTTCTGGGTCCCCCTCCCGAAAGCCCCGATCCTGGTTCCCGTCACGCTCCTTGGTCTGGTACTCTGGCTCCCTCCCGTATGACCCTTCATGGTTCAGGTCAGCCTCTTTACTGCTGCTCCTCTGCCTCCGGGGTTCCAGACCCCCCGAATCAGCCCGCTCGTAGCCTCCCCGCGTCCGGTCGTAGTAACGGGCCTGCTTCCTGAGGAAGTCTTCAGCCCGCTGCTGGCTGAGCCGCTGATCCATGGAGGGATCACTGGGCCTGCTCTTGTTGGTATTATTGTTGCGGTTTTCCTGTGGGTCCACCACCAGGGGTCTGTCCAGGTGAGTCTTAATGTCAGGCCTCATGTGTCGGCCATAGGAGACTTTCCATCTCTCCTCGGGGCCCAGCTCATTGTACAGAGCCTCCCGGCTGGCCAGCAGGTTCTGTTTCCGCATCTCGCTCGTCCTCTGCTCCCACACTGACTTGGAGGATTTTTGGTTTTTCTGCTGTTCTTTCCTAGAATGGAACCATGGAAGTATGAAATGAGAAGACATTCAGACATCCCCCAATTCTGAGCAGGAGGGCAGAGGTCTTGCTCCAGTTGGGTAGGAGTCTTTCCCACCTCCCTTGGTTCAATGGCCCTGCAGTAACACTATTTCCCCCCAGCCATCTCTGCCCTATTGGGGAAACTCACACAAAGGGTAGAAGTGTTTGTTTCACTGCTCCCTTCCCTCCTTATGAACAAAGGCTCTCCCCATCTCCTAAGAGATGGTCAGTATTAAAGAGAGAACAGCTAATGCTTATTGTGCTTATTGTGCAACAAGAAAATGGTATTTACACACATGTATTGTATCTAGGTTATATTGTAACACATGTAAAATGTATGGGATTGCCTGTCATCAGGGGAAGGGAATAGAGGGAGGGGGGGATAATTTGGAAAAATGAATACAAGGGATAATATTATTAAAAATATATAATAAAAAGTATTAAAAAAAAAAAAAGAGAGAGAGAACAGGTTTGGTTGCTTGACAACAAAGGGTCAGCCACAGGGAGCCACCCTCCCTATTCCTCCTTCTGAGACAGAGGGCTTCGTGCTCCAGCCCCGGGAGGCTGAGATGGCCAGGCCCTCGGTCCCTGGGCTTCTTGACTAAGCTCCCCTGGATGGGCGGCACTTACATGGCTATGGACATGTTGGCTGCAGACAGAGGACTCACTTCTGCCACTTCCTTTGCTTTTTGTAAGGCAAGCTTTTGGTTGGCTGCCTCTTCCTCTTCTTGTTCATCCTAAAGAGCACATATGTTCCCCATTCACACACCATAGATAGAGCCTTGGGTCCTGATCTCTGACCCTAGCATAGACTGGTGATTGCTAAGAACCCTGTTCTAAAACCTTCTCCCCAAGTCCCCCCTCCCCACTGGGATCTGGCCTGGCCTCTGTGGGGAGTGGCCAATGAGCAGCTGTTGCACAGCTGTCAAAGCCTTTCCTCCCTCCTCCTTCCTGGTTTCCAGCCCCTCAGATCTCTGAATCCCTAAAAACACAGCCAGCCCCACATGCATGGGGAGTAAACTCCACCTCCCCCCACCCCTATGTGCACAGGGCTCCTCCTATAGCTGCCTCCATAGCATGCAGTGCTCATGATTCCCCACACAGAGACACAAGGAGAGAACCCACTGGTCTACAGTAGCCCACAGCCCACGGCAGACAGTGCTTGCAGTTCCCCATGCAGGGACGCAGGGAAGAAGCTCACTGGTCCATGCGTGGCATGCAGCACACAGAACTCCCACACAGAGACACAAGTAGGGAGCCCACAGGTCCACAGGGGCATGGATGGAGCTCTCTCTGGGGAAGGGGACATATAGAGGGAAGGGCAAGCCAGGTAAAGTTTCACTGCTGCTGGACTTCCCTGGGGGGTCACCAGCTGGACAGACTCAGAGAGAAGGAAGTTGGAAAAGGGGGCGTAAAAAAGACATTAAAAAAATACATACATAAAAAGACGTTTTGGACTTTTAATCCATCTTCAGCCTCCATGCAGCCCCTTATTTGTAAAACAGAAAACAAAAAGAAAGAAAGAAATGGACAGAACA
This sequence comes from Sminthopsis crassicaudata, assembly GCF_048593235.1. Lineage (NCBI taxonomy): Eukaryota > Metazoa > Chordata > Mammalia > Dasyuromorphia > Dasyuridae > Sminthopsis > Sminthopsis crassicaudata. The sequence continues at coordinate 70,677,860 of NC_133617.1, read as the reverse complement.
AACCCCACCGATAGAGTCATCATGCTACTCCAATGCATCTTCCTTAGCCAGACACAGCTCTTTATTACAAGAAAGCAAAGTTACCACCTAGGAAACAGCCAGACCAGGACATTCCTTGTCATCTATGACAAGCAGATGGAGAAAAGTCAGCCAGTCTTTGGCTAATGGGGTTCCCCTTTCCCTCTGCATGGGACCTCTCTGGCTAAAAATGCCAGTACTGCCATTCCTCTCTGAGCACCTTGGCAGAAGCACCAGAGAATCAAGGAGTTGAGGGCAAAAGGAAAGACCCTCAGCTTTAGAACCCCTTTCCCAGACCTTTCTAAAGCTGGGTTGCCCTGGGAAGTGAAGAGATTCCTCTTTTCTGGACTGGTCTGCAATATAATTCAAATAATTGGAAAATGGAAAAAGGTGGGCTCTTATTCTAAGTCATACCCAAGTGGATGTGACTCTCTTGAACAACCCTGACAAACTGTTTTCATGTTTGACATTGAAGATGTCCAGGGGAGGGCAGGGGTAGATGGCAGGATGGACCCACAATGCTCCCCTCTCCCTGCCCTTCCACTCCAGACAGTCCATTCCATTTCCCCCATTTCTGGATAGCACTATTAGTGAAAGAATTTTTTTCTTACCTTAAGCCTAATATCTGCCTCTCTAGAATTTTTACCCATCATTCCTAATTCTGCCCTTTGGGATCAGCCAGAACAAATCTAATCACTTGACAACACTTTGAATATTTGAAGACAGTTACCATGCCTCCCTCCTTCCCCACTCAAGTCTTTTCTTTTCCAAGCTAAACATCCCCAAGGGAGCTGACCCCCTTGGAACTAGACTTTCTAACTTGATTGAGCCATTTGCATTATCTACAGGACTGGCAGTGGGCCTCTCTCAATGGAATTTTCCAATTCCAATTGACTTTGCAGAGATGCGACGGCATCTAAATTTAAATTCAATCCCATTAACATTTATTAAGTGCCTACTGTGCATCAGACACTGTGCTACATGCTGGGGACAGAAACAAGAATGAAAGAGTCTGTCCTCAGGATGTTTATATTCTATTTCAGAGCACACCAAAAGTAAATATGAGAGAATTTGAGGAAGAAGTGAGAGCACTAAGAACCTGGAGTTGGGGAAGACTACACAGAGTCCCTTATGCCTGAAGGAAAAGAATAAAGTTCCAAAGCAGTGAAGAGGGAATAGCAAATGATGGTATCAGGAGATGGCATGTGAAGCTCGGAGGAACAGTTAATGGTCTAGTTAGGTTGAAATATAAACTCTGATGGGGATTGGAGGAGTTAAAAATGGAATAAGGGTGGAAAGGTATGTTGGTGCTAGATTGTGGATGGTTTAAAATGCCAGGCTGAGGAGTTTTTATTTTATTCTAGAGGTAACAGGAAATCCTTAAGAGTTTTTGAAGAGTGTCATAGTCAGACTAGAAGATTATTTTGGCAGCTGTATGGAGAATGAACTGAAGAGGGGAATATGCTAGAAACAGGAAGACCAATTAGGAGGCTATTTAAACAATCAAAGTAAAAATAATTGAGGCTTGAAAGACAGTGGTGGTCTTATGAATACAAGGAAAGGGAAAAGATAGGAGAGATGTTGTGATGGCAGGATTGATGAGATTTAGCAACTGTTCTTTGTCACTTTGCTTCACTGTGGTTAACACCGCCCCCCCCCCCCCTTAGTCCTGGATCTTCCTCTATCTCCCTTAATGGTCTCATCAGCTCCCAGGGCTCAGTTATCATCTCTAACTATTCCCATTTCTATATATCTAAGCCTACTGTCTCTTTTGAGCCCCAATCCAGCATTTTTAACTGCTTAATGCACATTCAGATTTGGCTCTTTTTCTTGTTGTAGAGTTATTTTTTTAGTTGTGAATCTTTATGACCCCATTTGGGGTTTTCTTGGCAAAGATACTGGAGGACATTTCTTTCTCTAGCTCATTTAACAGATGAGGAAATTGGTTGAGTGATTTGTCCAGGATCATACAGTTAGTGAGTGTCTGAGGCCAGGTTTGAATTCATAACAATGAGTCTTCCTGACTCCAGGCACCACAGAGCTACCCTAGAATTTGATGTCCTATGGTATTTCAAAATCAGTATGTCCAGAACATAACTATTTCTTTCTTTCCTCCCTCCCTCCCTCCTTCTCTGCCTTCCTCCTTCCCTCCTCCCATCCCTCCCTCCTTCCTTCCTTCCTTCCTTCCTTCCTTCCTTCCTTCCTTCCTTCCTTCCTTCCTTGCTTCCTTTCCTTCCTTTCCTTCCTTCCTCCCTCCCTTTCTTTCCTTGCTCTCCTTCTTTCCTTCCACAATCAGGGTTAAGTGACTTGTCCAGGGTCACACAGCTACTACTCAAGAGCCAGTGCTTTATCCACTGTACTACCTTGCGGCCTCTAGAACTTTCCACTCAAACTTTCCCCCTTTCTGAACTTTGCTATTACTGTTGATAGCATCACCACCTTCCAAGGTGCAGGTTTAGAATCTCAGTTTCCATTTCAATTCCTCATTCTCCCTCATCCCACATATCTAATCAGTGTCAGATTTTGTTATTTTTTTATCCTTTCTACATCTCTCATATAAGTCTCTTCTTTTCATTCATACAGTCATAACCCTAATTCAAATCTTCATTATCTCTTTTCCCATTTGGGATTTTCTTGGCAAGGATACTGGAGGACATTTCTTTCACTGGCTCATTCAAAAGACTAGAAAACTAGTTGAGTGACTTGTTCAGAGCCATACAACTAGTACATGTCTGAGGCGAGGTTCGAACTCATAAGATGAGTCTTCCTGACTCCAGGCACCACATAGCTGCCCTAGAATTTGATGTCCTTCAATAGCCTTCAAATTGACACCCTGCCTCAAATCTCTGCCCAATCCGATCCCTCCTCCATTCAGTCCCCATTTTCCTAAAATGTGTAGGTCTGACTATGTCATCCTTTTGTTCAATAAACCTCAATCTTTTTATATTCTATTCTATTTCTATTATATAAAATCCTCTGCTTGGCATTTAAGACTCTTTATGACCTGGATCCCTTCTACCACTCCAGATTTTTCCTATTTAACTGACTTCTATGAACTCAACAAGATGGTGATAACAACTTATGTGCCATTCCTCGTATGAGACTTTTTACCTCCTATCTCTATGCTTCTGTGCTGACTGCTATCCCCTATGTCTGTAATGTTCTGCCTCCTTACATTTGCCCTGACATCACTGGTCTCTTCCAAGACTTAGCTCAAACCTACTTTCTATAGGAAGCTTTTTTAGTACTTTTAGACATAGAGCATTTTCCTTTAAGATTATATTCCTTCTATTCTGTATGTTTCTTGTCTGTACCTATTTATTTTATTTATCTCTGCCAAGATAATACTTGAACCCACAAGAAAAGTTAAGATTATCGAGGGAGAAAATGTAGAGAAAGAATGGAAAAAGAAAACTCATGCCCAGGTGACTAGAAACTGATGGATCCAGCAAAAAATATTAAGAAGAAGCCATTAGATACCTAGAATTAATGTCAAAGAAACCAAAAAGGGGGTAGGGTAACCAGGAAAAGGGGTTTGGAATCAAGGGATAGTGTTAAAAGCTTCACTTGAATAAGTGAAGGAATGAGAAAAGACCATTAGATTTTGAAGGTAAGAGATTTTTGATAATTTTGGAGAAAGCAGTATTTGCATAGTATTAGTACAGAAGCCAGATTGCAAGGGAGTAGAAAAATGAGAAGCTAGTGCAGATGTGAAAGCAATAGGTATGGATTAGAAATTTAGTCATGAAAAGAAGATACATTTAATATTAGCTCAATGGATTGAAAGGAGAAAGTAATTTTGTTTGTTTTTAAGATGGGGGAGACCTGAACATATCTTTAGACAGTAAGAAATTTTTAGTAGTAGACAAGGAGAGGAGGGGGGGAGAGCACATGAAGAGGGAAACAGAGAGGAAAAGATAAACAAAGAAAAAGAGGAGAGAGAGAGAGAGAGAGAGAACGAACCTTTTTCTTTGCTAAAGCCAGTCCCTTTATTTGGGATCCAATCCATCCCATCTGGGAGATTATATATTCACTCATTCATTCTCACTCGTATTCTCTCTCTCTCTCTCTCTCTCTCTCTCTCTCTCTCTCTCTCTCTCTCTCTCTCTGTCTCTTTCTCTTCCTCCCTCCCCCTCTCTTTTCTTCTCTCTCATTCTCTCCTCCTTTTCTCTGTCTTTTCCTATCTCTGTCTCTTTTCTTTTTCTCTGAATGAAACAAAAAAAAAGGGGATGGGGTAAGAGAATAAACTATGGAGTGGAGGAGATGGGGGAGTTCACCAATGACAGCATCTTGAGAAGAGAAGGTCATCTGTGTGTGTGTGTGTGTGTGTGTGTGTGTGTGTGTGTGTGTGTTTGTGTTGGAAAAGCCATTATGAGGAGTATGATAAAGAATCTAAGAAAAGCAAAACAGTTGTTCAGCTGAAAAAGCCCATTGAAGATGAGGAAAAAACCACAAATTTGTAGTGAATTTAATCAGCATGGATGCACAACTCTTTCCATCAGCTTTTGGCAGCACAGAACTGGGAGCAGGGAATGCAGATGGTGGGGGCAACCCAGGATTGGAGGGATTCAAAGGTGGATGACCATGCATAATTGAATTGGTTAATTATATAATTTATACTATGAAGAGATGAAAGTAAGACCAGGGGTTATGTATAGGAAGGACAGAATAGGAAAATAGCAGCAAGGATAAAGATTAACTTTAGAAGAAGTGGGACAGAAGAGTTGAAGAGCAAATACACCTGACTACTTAGCCTGGATCTTTTGGTGAATTCATAGTAAAGATGCTTTCCATATTAAATCACCTCTCAGCAAATAGAGCCTCAAGTAGAGCAGTATAGACAGCCCTTTTCTAACCTGCAATCAAGCAGAACTCTTTCTGTTGGCTAAATGTGATTAAAAATTCCAAGAATCTAGACTAATGCCATGTTTAAAAATCATTCTCCCTTCTTTTTGGATAAAAGGGAGATTCATTATCTGGCTGACTCCAAGGATGTCTTTGAGATCTTCCAAGAGTCACGAGGTCCATTAAGGAATGTAAAATTTTTCACTCCCTTTCTGGGGTATGTCTGAGTGACACTATATTGCAAACTCCTTGAAGACAGGGACTGTAGCCTTTTTAAAAAACTATATTTCTCCTAGAATTTTACATAAGCTAGGCCAAGGTGCTTTTTGAGTGAATGGGGCTCCAAGACAGTACAACAGCTAGAAAAATCAAGAAAGGCTAGTTTTTAAGGCAGGTAGGGGGCACAGTTCACAATCACTAGAAAACTACTTAGATGATACAGTGGCTCAAGGTCAGAGCAGGAAGCAATAACTTCCTAAAAGACCATTTGAGGTGGACAATTAAGAAATCATTGATTTTGTATCTAAGTTAAAGTTTTTTCTCCCTATATTCAGTCATTTTTCAGTCACATTCAACTTTTTGTGATGCCATTTAGGGGTTTTATTGGCAAAGATATTGGAGTGGTTGGCCATTTTCTTTTCCAGCTCATTTTACAAATGAGGGAATTGAGGCAAGTATGATTAAATAAGTTGTCCTGGTCAAGCACCTAGTAAGTATCTGAGGCCTGATTTGAACTTGTGAAAATGAGATTTCTTGATTTCAAGCCCAGTGTTCTATATAGGATACCACTATCTCCTCAAATCAATACTAAGTGATACTAAAGCAAGGCTATCTCTCCTGGGTATATTATCAACTCACAGGTTTTGGAGGAGGTTACCTTACAGGATGTAGGGAGAGAGAGGGAAGTTAGCTCAGGATATAAGATCTTCTAAGGAAGATGGGGAAAAGTCTTTCTTTAGAGCTGGAAGGGACTTTATAGGTCAAAAAGTGCAATATTTTCATTAAAAAAATGAGGAAATGGAGGCACAGAAGGCAAATGACTTGCTTAGTGTCACATGGGAGTAAATAGCAGAGCTAGGCTTCAAATCAACCAAGGTGTCCTGATTCCAAATCATTTATTGTCTCTTTACCTACAAATTCCAGGCAGACTGAGAAATCACACTCAAGACTCTAATCTCTAACAAATTTCCATTTATATAGTGCTAGGTGTTAAGAGCTTTACAAATATTATCTCATTTGAGCCATACAGTGACCCTGGGAGGAGGAAAGGGTCTCTTATTATCCCCATTTTTGCAGCTAAGGAAACTGAGGCAAAGAAATCAAATGATTAGCTTACAGTCACACAACTAGTAACTAAGAACATGCTCAGGTCTTCCTAATTCCTCAGTCCAGCCCAGAATCATCAGACTAGTCCCAGAGCTTATCTGATGAGAATATAGGCAAGAGATATACAGGTCAGCCTCATGGGCTCCAAGGGAGGGAACTAAAGTCCATCTAGGACCTGCCTCTCTTTAGTCTATGGAAGTTGGAGTGGCTGTGGCTAACTGGTTTCCTAGCTGGGGAGTTCCCAGATGAGAGAATAGTTGTAAAGCACTTAATATAGTGCCTGGCACACAGGAGGTACTTAACAAGTGCTTGTTTCCTTCTTTAATTCCTTCTTTTCTCTCTTTTTCTCCCTCCTCCTTCTTTGGGATCCAAAACATACATTTTGATCCTGTACACTAAAAATTTTGGTGCTTCTCCAGGTTCCCCCACCCCTCCAGGTTCCCCTTCCACTAGGCTGTCCTGATCAGGCATGAGCAGGTGGTAACTTTGCCAGAGAAACATTCTCCCACCGCCTCCACCTTAGTGAGCTCCTGAGCGTTGGCCAGATTATCCACCGCGATAGCCAAGAACACGTTCAGTAAGGTATCTGGGGAGGCAGGAGTCAAGGACAGATCCAGCACTAGTCAAAGGACAACAGTATCACGAAATCATGGATTTCAAGAAGGAAGGGACATGGGAGGCCACTGAGTCTAATCCCTTCATTTTACAAATGAGGAAACTGACTCTAAGAGAGGCTAAATGCTTTGCCCAGAATCATACTACTTCAAAGTGTTCGAGTCAGGATTTGAATTCAGGTTTTCCTGACTGCAAGCACAGCAATATGCCAGTAATGATGAAAATAATAATGGCAACAGTAACTAATATTTATATAATACTTCAAAGTTATTTCATTTATCCCTCACAGCAATCCCAACAAGTAGATGCTACTATTATGTCCATTTTCCCCATCACAACAACACTGTCAAATAGATATGACTATTATTCCCACTTTACCCAGATGAGGAAACTGAGGCAGACAATGTTTGCGTGATTTGCTCAAAATTATACAACTAAGAAGTGTCTCAGGCAGAATTTGAACTCAGATCCTATTAATTCCAAATCCCCTGATGTCACATTCTGCCTCCTCTTAGCTAGTTACAGATATGTCCATTCACATCCTTCATGCCCCACTATAACCTATCTGTAACCTATACACACATACCTTTCCCACCCCAGACTCCCTTTCTCTTCCCCATCCCTTTAGGTTTCCCAAAGGATACAGTTCCCAAAGAGTGTCAGCACAATGAAATAGATGGAGAATACCATGCCCCCTTTAACACCCCCTTGAGATTTGATGCCATCATACATCACCTCATTCCAGTCTTCTCCAGTCAAGATCTGAAAAACCAAAAGGACGATATTAAACCTTCTTGGTCCATCTCGGTTCCATGGCCAGAGGGAGCTTCTCCATAGATTCAGACACTCAGCTTGTGATGGACAAGCAAATTCCTAAGCTAGAAGTGAACTCTGGCCTCAGTTGCCTTGTGGGGAATGCTGTTCAGAATCCTGTCTCAAATATTTGCTTGGAGAAAAATGTTTCAAGAATACTGCCTATGTCTGAGTTCAAGTCATTATTCTTTTACCTTCACTTCCAGATCCAAATTTTTAAAGCTAGAACTGATAAACAGAAGTAGCATAGAATGATTTTATATATATGTACATATTTATATGTGTGTATACATACATACATATATGTATATATATGTGTGTGTATATTTGTGTCTAATGGTAGCCATCCCTAAGGCAAAGAGGAAAAAAGAGAAAAAAGGGGAAAAAGAGCTCTCTATTGATAACTCTATTTTATATTTATTCTATATTGATCTATACTATCAATAAATTGATAATTTATTCTAATTTGATAATAGAAAACCTATATTTAAAAGGAATATCTAGTTGTAAACCACAGATTTATAGTTTCAAGTGTAATCATTTTTTTATCTACTATGCCATGGAAATGTTTGTGTTCTTTCATAAATTAAAATGATATATATTTGAATAGTTAAAAAAAGAAAAGCAAAGTATAGCATTTTCTGAACTACTTTTAACTCAGGGCTCTGGATGGGAAATAAGGATTCTTGGATTCTATTCAGGCTATGATGTTTAACAACCAGCTCTCCAAAAATAAAAATGTGCCCATGACATACTTTTATGTTTAATTTGCATTATTAATATATCTTCTATTACTTTCTTAAGTCCAGACAAATAATAAAATAATAAATCAAGCCTTGATTTGTAATATTTGATTACAATTGAGTTATAATTGCTCACAATGAAAATGAAAATGAGGCTCAACTGGTACTAGAACACTCCCAGCTGTAGTTCTGGGTGACCTAATGCAAGTTATGCCATTTCTCTAGGATATGGGTTTCTCTGTTGTGAAATGTTAATGGTACCAACCCATCTTAGTTTCCCTAGCTTCCTTCAAGACAGCTGAAATCCCATCTTCTTCAGAAGACCTGCCCTAATCCCTTCAGCTGCTACAGTACCTTGTTCTTTCAGATTACCTTCCATCTACTCAGTTTAGAGTATGTATACAAATGCTGTTTTCTTCCCTGTTAGAATGGGTGCTCCCTTGAAGACAACTTCAGTAAGTTGTTTGGGGCTTTTCTTGATAGTTCTAGGACTTAGAACAGTCCTGGCACGTGAGAAATAAATGCTTAATAAAAGCTCATTGACTAACTTATTACTAATAACAATAGATAACTAGGCAGCACTTTAATGCATAGAGAATAAGGTAAAACCTGATGAAAGCTCTTTGAGAAGAGTAAGAAATTTAAGTAGTGCTTTCCTCCCTAAGCCCTTTTTGGCTCTTCCATGTGCTGAAGCTACTTCATTTGAAGAAGAGGGTAAGGAAAGCTTTACTTATGCTCCTTCCTATTTAAGAGCTGAGAGGAATCTTAGAGATCATGAGTCCAATCGCTCATTTTACCAATGAAGAAATTGAAGCCTAAAGAGGTTAATTATCTTATTCAAAGTCTCACAAGCAATTAGTGGCAGAGCTAGCATTTGAACCTAAACTCTCTGCCTCCAAACCCCTGCCACCTCATATGGTACCATCTTAGAGGTAAAGCTCTAGTTGAAAGCTACTTAGACTTTGGGTATCAAGTGTGCCACCCACACTCTACTTCTACTTTGTGTCCCAAGCCCTCAAAGCTCAAGAAAGTAATTTGACAAACTGAGAAGGTAAGAATTATTATCGTGGCTCGGACCAGTGATAGAGGGGAGAGAACAAAAGAGAGGAAGAGGAAAGGGGAAAAGTAAGGAAGGAGAAAAAAATGAAGTTAGGGGAAGAGAAGATGAAGGAGAGAGTGAGAGGAAGGGGAAGGTGAGAGGGAGGGAAAGGGAGAGGATAGAGGAGAGGAGAAGAGAGGGAGATGCTGAGGTTAAGGTTCAGGAGAGGAGAGGAAATGAAAGGAGGGAGAGGGGAAGAGAAAGGAAAGGAAGAAGAAGAGGCATTTAATCTCTGGTCAGTCCTTTGAGTATCTTAAATATTCTCACTGTATGTCTAAAAAGCCAAATAGGCTTTTAGACTTAATCAAGGTGGGCTAAGGGGGCAAGACAGAAGCCATACCTGAAACACTGTCATTATTGCTGCTGGAAAAGTGTCAAAATTGGTGGGAGGCGTTCCATCATCAAAATTGAATCTGTGCAAAACAAAAACTAACATTGTTTCCATGTCCTAAAGCTCCCCAAGGCTTTTTCCACTACTTTGCAGCAAGGAGCAAGGCACCAGTAGCAATGACACCAGGAGCATAGGAAGAAATTTTTCAAAATGGCCCGAGTGGGCAAGGGAGATGGGGGGCAGTTCTGCTCCATTGCCATGATATAATGGGATAAAGACAATTATGGGACTCTGGGAAAGGGCAGATCTGAGCAGGTGCTGCAAGGGGGTGGATATCAAGATGCTGCACACTTACTGGCCTCCAAAGAGCTGCATCCCCAGAAGGGCAAACACAACGATGAAGAGGAAGAGAAGGAATAACAAGCTGATGATGGATTTCATGGAGTTCAGGAGAGACACGACCAGGTTCCTGAGAGAAGCCCAGTATCTACCAACAGAAGACCCCGTTACAGTGGGTTACTCCTGGCCCGGCCAGTCAGGTAGGGGGACAAGGAGAGAATGGCTCAGATGCCAGGTTTCCTGTCATGGCCGGTTACTGGCGAGTATTTGGAGAGATGCCAGCTGCTACATCCCACTCCCATCTCCTCCCACCTCCCACTCCCACCTGGAATGTCAGGGGAGCAGAGAACAGAGAGCACTTACTTTGTGACTTTGAAAATACGCAATAACCTGAGAGCTCTTAGCACACTGATCCCAAAGGATGTTCCCGGTTTTACCACAGCCCAGATCACTTCAAAAATGCTCCCAATGATAACCTGGAGCAAGAAGCAGCTGGTTGGATACTAGTGACGGTGGTCCCTCTATTTAACCACCTCCCCCACATTTTCCAATGGTAGACATGCCCCTTAGTAATTTCCTATGTAATTCCTGACTACAGTAGCACTAAAACACCTTTATCCTCTGTGGGTCTGGAATAATGAATGGTCTCTTTCCATTCCTGCTCTGCTTTCCAATTACCAATCTGGAAAGTTAGACTGTGAACCATAAAGGGTCAATTTTTTGCTATCCTCTGGGGAGGTAGGAAACTGCTACAGGATTTTTCCCCAGCCACCATCTCCGACCCCTAAAGCCCCTGCTGGTTCTAGGCAAGGCTGAACAGGTATATCTCTCAAGCACTTACCCCACAGTCAAAGCAGTTGAAGGAAGAGTGAAAATAAGGCCTCGTTCCAAGCCCATACATTTTTATAAACATTTCGGACATAAAGAGTCCTAAGAAAATGAATTCTGCATAGTCTGGAAGTGAGAGAAGGGAAACAGAAAAAAAAAAAAAAGGAGGATTAGCCTTTGGTGCTCCAGGGAGTTTTTCCTTTAGAAGGATCCTAAGGACATTTGATAGTTTAACCCTGGTTCCCAATCTTGACTTGGTTGGTGATTTCTGGCCTGGTCGGTGACTCATTGTGTAAATGCCATATTTTTTTTCTGGATCTCAGTTTTTTCTCTGAGAAAGGGGAAGAATAATTTTTCATGTCCCCAATAGAACAGTCTCAGGGGGAGCAAAACAAGCAAATCTCATGAAAAGGGCTAGCTGGTTTTCAGAGCTAGATCATCAGGACTTTCTGTAGCTTATAGTTTTGCCCTGAAGGCTCTGATTCTTGCCTGGTCCAGTGAGAAAGTTGTGGGAACTAAAGTGACACTATTTTTTAAAAATATATAACACTGGTATTGGGGATAAAGATATCATTCAATCTGAAGTGAAGCTGAATAGGGAAAGTTAGTTGGTCCTCTCATGGAAAAAAATCCAGCTTCTTCAACTTCTCCTGATGCAGAAAATCCATATAATGGGGTTACAAGAATATTATCACACAATCCAACAACTAACACAGGTGACTTTGGAATAAGCTGATATTTTGGATTCTTGGTTCTATCTTTACTGGGCATAATTGTAATATATGATAGTTATTACTTGTTTTCTCATTAGAATGTAAATGTTTGCAAGTAGGGGTTGTTTTTATTCTTTGTACTTGTATCCCCTATTTACCAACACAAAGTGGACACTTATAAATACTTGTTGATTAAAAACCATGTAAAAATCTAAATAATTTTTTTAAAAAGTGAGTGAAAAAATAAACCCAATTATGAAGCATTTAATAAGTGACCTGTGCTGTGTCAAGCCTAGGAGTACAAATACAAAAGCAAGACAATCCTCAAAGAGTTTATATTCTAATGGAGGCAACTCCATGTAGAGGACTAGTGGTTGAGGAGGGACATTTTGGTAAAGAAAATTATAAGGATGGTGAGTTGGGATTCCTAGCCTAACACATGCAATCTGGGGGAAATAGTAGAATTGATTCAATTCTGATTCATAGATTATAGAACTAGAAGGGGCAGGGGAAATAGGATGGAAAGAAAAATTGCTACTCTAGTGTTCCTCTCCAGTGATGTATTTGTATAGGAATCACACTGTATAGGAATCATTCAGCAAGTTGACAGTGGTCTCAGGCTTAGGTCTTCTAATTCTGAGGTCCAGGGTGGACCCCAGGTCCATTTCCTAGCCCTGAGAAAGCCCTCAACATAGCAGAAGTGGTCTATCTCCAGGCCTTCCCAAATCAGGACAAACAAAACCACTGCCTGGGGAAAATAATAGAGGAGCATTCTACTAACTCAGAAGTTAGAGGCAGGAAGCAAAGAATCCTCATTCCTGAGGAGCCTTCAGGGAGGCTGAATGTAATTACTTAAGCTGAAACTGGGTCAGGGCCCTCTTCTTTCAAAGCTTCCTGAACCAAGCCAATAGGGAACAGTGAAGAGGTGGGCAGGGATTGTGGTTTAGCTAAGAGACATCTTTCCATTAACTCTCCTGCTCCCTGTGCTCACCCTGTCCACTGGGCAAACTCTTTTCACTCCTCAGGCTGAGAGAGCCCAGGACAGGAAGGAAGATCTTGTGAACCTCGAACCTATCAGTTTATACTCACTTTAGCCAGGCTTGAAAGGGAAGCTTTGGGAAAAGGCAACTTCAAGACAAAAGCTCAAGGAGACTTCTTAGTAACCAAAGTCCTTCTAGTTCAGAACCTTGAACTGATTTCTTCACCTGGGTAGGATTAGCTTTCTTTTTATTCCCCCCACATCTCTTATTCTGCTTTGGATTTCAAGTGCGTATTGATTGGTCAGAACTCTTTACTTTAATTTTGGTCAGAGGTTTCCCACCCTCAACAGCTTTTCTTTTCTTGAGCATCCTGGGTTCCTCTGCCTGCTAGTTCCTGGAATGGAGAGGCCCAGAGGCACTCGATCTTTATTCACTGAGAAAGACAATATATTCTCTGTCTGCTGATACAACTTTTGGCTGCAGCACCAACTGAGCATCTTGGGACTAACTCTAAAACCTGCTGGGCACAGACTAGGAGCTCTGCAGGGAGGACTTTCCCAGACTGAGTCCAAGTGATTAAAACTCAAAAAGGAAAGAAACAGGAAATTAAAAATTGAATAAGGGCTCAAAAATGAAGAAAAAGGCAGGAGAAGAGAGGGAGAGAAGGAGAAAAGGGGGAAAGAAATGGAGGAGGGAGGGAAGGAGAGAGAGAAATGGGGAGAAAGGGAAGAAGGAAGAGGGAGAGAGAGAAAAAGAAGAAGAAGAATAGAGAGAAAGGAAAGGATGGAGAGGGAGAGAGGAAAATGGAGAGAAAGGGAAGGAGGGAGAGAGAGAAAGATGGGGGAGGGAAAAAGAGAGAGAATAGATAGGCTGAAGAAATATTAAAAATAAATAGAGGTTATCTCTCTCCCCTTACTCTCTTTGTTTTCAGTATCATCACCCAGTCTCTCACTTTAGAATCCTGGATGACACTTAGAACTAGGGAAATTGCTAACTAGATGAGCAATGGATAGCATATAGGTCCTAAAGTGAAGAGGACCTGCATTCAAATCCAGCTCAGACACTTAACACTGCCTATCTGTGTGACCCTGGGCAAGGCACTTAACCTCAACTGATATAATCTGACCTAAGAATGCTACTGTTCTAACAATCCTGTTTGTCAATAATTGTAGAGCTATATAATGATATTTCTTCCCTTAGATTTTAGGGAAGAAATGTTAGTAATCCCAAGGCCCTCTGACCTAAGAGTTTATTGTACTGACAACCTGTCAATGATTGTAAAAGTCCTGTGGCAGCCTGGGAATGTAATAATATTTCTTCCCTTAGATATTTTAGTAGTCCTGAAGCTTTGACCTAAGAGTGCTCTTGTTCTAACAACTTGTCAATGATTTCAAAGTCTTCTGGCCTTATAATAGTTCTACAAACATTATTGACTGTCAGATAGATAATCTGTTGTTCAGTAATGACCAAGTTCCTGAGACAATAGTGAATAGACCACCCCTCAGACCTACTTGTAAGCCATAAAATTAGCAAATAAGTAACATGAAGCTCTGATTTAGCTCTGTCCTATAAATCTATCCCTTCTCTTCGATCCCTTGCTAATTTCTTTTGGAATTTTGCCTACTGCAATTGGCATTACAATTACAATAAACTTTGCCCCTTGACTTGGATATTGGTTCAAGCCTGCAAATTCTTTTGACTCCCCTTGTGACATGGATATGTGACCCCAACCTTTTGAGGTCCCCCTTTCCCAACTTCAACACAACTGCTCTTCAGAAAAAAAAATCTCATTTAGAGGCAGCCAGGAGGTACAGTGGATAGAGTACTAGCCCCAGAAACAGGGGGATCTGAGTTCAAATTTGACCTCAGATACTTAGTAACTGTGTGATCCTGGTCCTGATTGTGTCCAAAAAAAAAAAAATCTCATTTGATCCTCACAACTACTCCAGTTGACAGATGAAGAACTGAGGCAGACACTCTAACCATTGTACCACCCAGCCTCCTGCTTACTTGTGCAAAACAGCATGGAGAATGATTCACTCATGAAGAAACTGAGGAAGGAAGGAGTGAGGGACTTTGTTTATAAGGAAAGATAAAGAACAGAAGTGATGGGGGAAGAAAAGTGATTTTAGGACAAAAAAGAGAAGCAACAAGAAGAGCAACTCACAGAGGAAGTCAGATAGCCAATCTGGCTGGTTGTAGTGAACTATAGCAACACACAGCGTGTTGAGAGCTACCAGACTGAGAACTGTCCAGTAGAAGGCCTGAGTTTTGACCATGCGGCGGATATAGAAGCGCATTCTCCTCTCCTTTTTATGAAAAAAAGTCGAGTTCTCCAGCTTGGCACTTTTAATACTGGCTCTAGCGAAGGGAGAACCTGCCAAGGGGAGAAAGGAAAATGTCAGGGTAGTCTCAGCAGGCCCTTCCTGTGGAGGAAACCAACCCATAACTCAGCCCAGGGCGAGGCTGGGGGCCAGAGACTCAATTAACCAAGCCAGCAAACCCACCGGCCTCGGGGAATATTACTGCCCGCTCCCCCCAGCCTCCTCCACTCTGCAGCTGCGACTCTTAAAGGAAGGTTTCCCTGAAATTAACAGTATAAGAAAAAACAAACAATTATATCTCATAATGTCAATAATGATACCTTCATTTATCTGTCTCCTGAGGCCATTTGCTTGCCTGTTTAAATGGGGACTGAATTTGGCTCACTCCCCCTCACCCCAAACTGGGGTTTCTGTAGCACAGCAGCTGTCATTGGGCACAGCTGCCTGGGATGGGGTGTGTGGGGGTGATGGTGAGAGAAGCATCCCTCCAGTTCCAGCCCCGGGCGCACAGAGAGTGAAGGCAAAAGGTAATCCCGCTCGCAGGATTCTGGATAGGGTTTCGAGAGCATGGGGGGAATATCTGTGTATAGATATGGATGATTTAAGAAGGAGGGTCCTTAGTTTGACAAACCTCTGTTTAACTTGGGAAACAATAGCATCTGTCTAGCAGCCACAACACACAGCGAATGCTCTGGGCATAAGCAGCTACGATCAGCATGCATATTTATTTTCTTAAAGCACTGAATTAATGATACGAGCTCTTGCAATTCTGTTCCAGTCCTTTGCTGAGTAGTGTAAGGGCAAAGGGCCATCAACAGAAACAAACAATGATGCTACAGTGAAGAGCTCCGTTAAAAACAAAATTAAGACAAACAATTTCAGAGACTCTGATTTCAGCTCTGAATCCTATATGAGGACGCTGACTTCTAAAGCTAAGTAAGTCAAGCAGCTGAAGATTGAGAATCAACGGAAGCAGGGCTGGAGGAGATCAGGTCCAGTGGGAGAGCACCAAGTTGGGAACTCTTTAAAGAGATCTAGAATTCAAGCTTGGAGGCTGGAGCACGGAGAGCAGGAGACCTCAACTGACCTCACAAAGGAGTGAAAAGAGGAGGAAAGTTCCTTCTTTGAGCTCACCAGTTTTGTTTTTTAGCCCTAAACTGCCTTTTGAGCTCCAGATCTCCAATTACCCTCTGATGTCCAATTGGTGGCAAATTGAATTTGTATTCCCTCTGCCTCCAAATTCTTCTTGGTCTAGACTTTCCTGTTTTTCTTAACATTTATTCAATCAAGAAATGTTCATTAGATGTCTCCTATATATAAGGAATTGTAATAATTTTTTACACTTTTATGATGCTTCACAGTGCTTATTTATGTATAATATATACAGCACACACACACACATATATATAGTATGTACACACATATACACATGTGATACTATATATATGATATATACACATATATAGGATTGTGATTTATCATCACAATCCTTTGAGATAAACAGGACAGGTATTATTCCCATATTACAAAGGAGGAAGCAGAGACTTAGAGAATTTAGGGAATTTGCCCAAGTTTATATGATCAGTAAATAGAAGAAATTGCACTGAAATCCAGGTCTTCTGCCACCTCATCTAATGATTCCTCTAGCCCACAATATTTCTTCTCTTATTAGTAGTACTATTACTTTCCCAGTCATCCAGACTTAAAGTTTCAGTCATCTTCATGTTCCCTTGTTCTCACGTGGTCAATGTTACCAAGCCTGCAATGTCCTTCCCCCTCCCTCCATTCCTCTCACCATACCTCCTGTGATGAGGTTCTTATTGAAAGAAAGAAAAAACTCACCCACTGATGCCATGTCAGCCAACTGATCCTCGGCTTCTTCGGGGTTGAGGAGGTCTGTCTTGCTTTTCTTTATGGTGGCTCTCCGCAGAGCTCCAACAATAGGAACATGGCAAGAGAAAAAGACATTACCCTTGTTGTCCCAGTCTTGGAACTCTCTGAATATTCTTAGAAATTGCTCTTCACAAAGATGAGATTGGGGGAAAAGGGAATTTTGTTAGGGAAAAAGCCTCTGGCCTGTTCTAGTGCTTTGGCTGGGGAGCCAAAGAAAGACCCATCTCAGCATTTGGATATAGCTCCAGAAGTGAGTTACAGAATCACAGATCCCCCGAGTTAAAAGGGACCTCAGAGATAAGTTAGATTAACTCATGCCTGAATATAACTTCCTTATAAAATCCCTGATAGGTAATCTCCTTTGCTCAAGAACCACTGATAAGGGGGAACTCACTATTTCCAAGGCAGACCATTCCATTTTGACAAGTTCCAATTGTTAGAAAGTTTCCCCTTAATATTGAGCAAAAATTTGCCTCTTGGATGCTTCTTCCCAATTCTTTCTGGGGCCCAGTTGCACAATTCAAACCTTGGGCAGTTTAATATAATGACACACAATCTTTGGAGAGAGCCATTTAGACTCCCACATGAATTGCTTTAATTTTAATTTGCCAGTAACTTATTCTATGAACTTGACTCTACCTCTTAGCGAACAGAATCTCCAATTATTAAAGGTAGCTTTATTGTTAGTTTTGACTAAGAAGTTCCCAGATATAAATTTCATTTTGTGGAGTATCCTACAGTAGAACTCAAAAGGAATATTAGGTCATATAGAGTCCAAGCTGGTGCTGCCCCATTTGTCTATCATAAATTAGCCTTAGGAGATAGATCCCCCTAAGCTAACTTCTGTGATTATTAAGTTATTCTTAGACATGGCTCCTTGAGAATCTCCTAAAATGGCTCTTGGCCAGGAGTGGCCCACCTTGGAAGCCCTCATTGCCCACTGTTTCCCTAGCATATCCTCTATCACATATCATGTCAAACTCAGAGGAGTTACCATCAAAGGGATGTCTCTGCTCGCCGTCTGTTTCATCTTCTGCTAGTATCACTTCTTCTGAGGAAAAAGAAGAGCAAATTAACCTCCTGCAGTCAGGCAGATGGAACTTCCCCCTCACAGGGCCAGGACCCACGCTTGGCCTGGAATCACATCCCAGATGGTCTGGGAAGGTTTCAGACCAAGTCGGAGTGGGTTCTCTTGGGGAAAAAAGTCTCCAGGGAACAAATGTTGTTACCCTGGAATAAGAACTAAGATTCCAGAGTCCCCCTTTGGCTTTTGAAAAAATGATACAGAGGACTTCTTTTCCCCCCAACATGAGTTAGTATCCAGAGTTCTTTTACTATGGGAAAAAGGGCCCAACCAGCCAAGTCAGATGATTTCCATAGTCAAATCAACAAATTTACTAAGTGTAATTTAATAAGTGCCAGGCACAGTGATAAGCACTAGGGATGAAAAGAATGGCAAAAAAAAAATACTCAAAACAACATAATCTCTCAAAGAGCCTTCAGTCAAAGAGACTGAAGAGGAAGAAAACATGCAAACTGCTTTGCTCAAATAAGCCATATACAGGATAAATTGGAGATGATCTTAGAGAGGACACAAAAGTATAGAGGGCTCAAGAAAGACTTCTTGCAAAAGGTGGATTTTAGCTAAGACATGAAAGAAGTCCAGAAATCAGGAATGGAGATGAGAAGGCAAAGCTTTTCAGGTATGGGGGGGACAGCAATTTAAAATGCTTAGAGTGAGAAGAAGGAGTTTATTGTGTGAATAACCGTAAGGAACATCACTGGATGGGGAGAAGAGGAAGGTGTAAGAAGACTAGAAAGGCAGGATGGGACCAGATTATAAAGGGCCCAAAAGGCCAAAGAAAGAATTTTATATTTGATCTAATAGGGAGTCACTGGAGTTTATTGAATTTGTATGCGGTGAATGTCATATCTACACTTTAGGAAAATCATTTTGACACCTGTAAGTGATGGAACGAAGAGGAAAAAGACCTGGGGCAAGCAGACCCATTGGCAGTCCCAGGGTCAAGTGATGATGGCTTGTACTAGAGTGGTTATAGAGTCATAGGAATACAAGGAGTCTATCCAAGAAATTATGTAGAAGGGAGAATTAATAGACTTGGCAACAGATGATAATGATAGCTAATATTCATATAGCACTTACTATGTGACATATGTTTTTACAATTATTATCCCACTGGAAGAATTGGATATGGGGAATGAAAGAGAATTTGGAGTCAAAAATGACACCTCTGCTGTGACTCGGATGACTGGGAGAATGATGGTACCTCTCTTTGGTAGTAATAGGAAAATTTAGAAGGGAGGGAGGGTTTACAGGAAAAGGTAATTAATTTTGTTTTAGACATGTTTAAGATGCCGACAGGGTATCTAGTTTGAGATAGTCACCAGGCAGTTGAGATTTGAAAGTGGAGGTCAGCAAAGAAGTTGGTGCTGGATAAGTAGATCATTAGCAAAGAGACAATAACTGAATCTACTGGATCTGATGAGATCATAAGGTCAAACATTAAAGAAGATTATAGAGCCAAAAGAGGGTCCATGATAGACATCCATAATGGGTGCGGCCTAGATCAGAGCTTCTTAAACCTTTTCCACTTGAAATCCATTTTTACCCAAGAAATTTGGATATGACCCCAAGTATATAGGAATATAAAATAGATATACAAATCAAAATTTACTGATAATAAATCATAATTTCACAACTCTAGTTACCAGACTCCATATAGGGTTGTGACCCATAGTTTAAGAAGGTGGGGCCTAGATGAAGATCTTCAAAGAAGATTTAGGAGTCTTAGGAGGAGAACCAGGAGAGAGCAGTGTCATGAAAAGCTAGAAAAAGGAAAATATCAATAGTATCAAAGGCTGCAAAGATGTGAAGAAAGAAGACTGAGAAAAGGCTATTAGATTTGGCAAGCTAAATCATTGGTAGCATCAAAGAGAGCAGATTTCAGTTGAATGATGAAGTCAGAAGTCAGATTGCAGAAAGCTGTTTATCCTTCAGAGGACCATGACATTAGGGAGGTGATACTATGACACACAAGTGAATTGGATTTAAATGAGAGAGGGCTGTGCAAAGACATCAGTCACTTTTTTCTCTAGTCATCTGGATCCAGTAGGCAGATATAGATCAGTTTGACTGGAGATGGCCCTGGATGCAATAGGAGACCGTAGCCTTTTAAAAAGAGTGAAATGAAAGGAAATAGCATCTATTGTGGATGACTTTCTTAAGGAGTTTAAGGAGAGGAGAGCTATAGGTTAATAGCTAGAAAGGATGGATGGATCAAAATGCGTGTGTATGTGTGGGGGATTGATGAAGGAAATATGGATGTGTTTATAGGCACAGTCAGTAGAATGGAAAAGAATAAATAAATATTAGTCAGACTGGATGATTGATTGAGGGGCAGCCAATTAGAGAAAATGAGATGGAATGGGATCATTTGTACATGTAGAAGAATAGCCTTGGCTAGGATAAGAGTCCCTTCTCCATGTAAGATGGGGTGAAAGAGAAAATAGTGGTAGGGAGAGACACTTGAATATTGCAAGATGAGGAGGTGGGGAGAGGAAGCTTTAGGCAAATAACCATATTTTTTCCCCCAATGAAATTTGAGGTGAAGTTCTCAGCTAAGAAGTTGAGGGAAAGAGGCAATCAAGGGAAGTCTGAGGAAAGATGAAAAGTTGGAAAATTTGCTGTGGTGAGTGGGACAGTGAATTGATTCAGGAGACATGAAAGAATTAAGACACTGAGGACTCAGTTGAGATTATATAACATAAATTTGTAGTGGACTCGGTCAAAATGGTTTTGTGATTTCAACCAACTGCTTTCAGCAACATATAAATAACAGTGGAGGAAGCAAATGATAGAAGAAATCCATGGATGGGGTTTGGCTGGGGAAGATTAGGATGGAATTAAGGACTCAGGGACCAAAAATGGGAATGTAGAACCAAATTAGTTCACTAAGAAGTCAAGATGGGAAAAAGAGAATGGAATAGCCAGGGCAGGGTGATGGCTTGGGGAAGAACTGAGGGGTAAGAGGATTGAAGGTCAGGGTGAGGATGAAGGAATGGAGTTAGAGGGTTGTAAGACAGAGGGAAAGGTAGAATGATGGATGCTTATGATCAGAGAAAGAAATACCAATGAGATATCATTTAATTGTCTTGTAGGTGTCTCAGAGCCAGTTTTGTCTCTTGTTCTTGGCTAACATTCTTCCACTCAAGGATATCTGCCTACCCCTCCTTTGGAAGTCCCCATCCTGGTGTTATCTTAGAGATAGTCAGACCCAGTCTACCTGGTCCCCCTGCATCTACAGCATGTCCCATGGGCCAGAAGGTAAAGGTCTCACCTGCTTTGGAGATCCATTCCATGTAGCCATTGAGTTCCCTCTCTATCTGTTGCTGCCGTCTCAGCTTCAGAAAAGCTCTCCGATTCTCAACCCGCTCTCTTTCTTTGGCAAACTCCCTGCAAAGCACGGAAGTACAGAGTTCTATTGTCTGGCTAACTATGGGTTTTAGAGAATCCTTGTTCTTTCTGGATGTGTGGGCATGGAGGTGGGAGCAGTGCTCCTGTCTGCAAAGGGCAGAGGCACTAGAGGGTCAGCATAGGACCTGTTAACACTTGGGGGGATAAGTCAAGGATACCACTGCCCTTAAACCTGGGGTACTAAAGGAAGGAAGAGAAGCCATTCTCTCCCCCAGTTTGTTTCTCTTCACACAACATGGGGCATGGGAACTGTGAAGAAATAAAGTGGCAGGCCAGAAGAGACTTACCCAGACAGCACACCCAGCACAAGGTTCAGCATAAAAAAGGAGCCAATGATGATGAGGGGAATGAAGTACAACCAGTTCCAGGTGTTCCCTGAGGCATCATTGCTCTGTAGCAGGGGGAAAAGGGAAAGCAGAAATACTACTGTGAGACTCCAATGGAGCAGGTGGTGGGGTGGGAGTGGAGGGCTCCAGCGCTCTGGGGAGTCGTGTCTCTTTACCTCCCAGAAGACTGAGGTTTCTTCAGCCTCCAAGTACTGTAAGTGCAAGTAAAGGACAGGTCCAACCCATAGGAAAAACCCCAGCAGGCAGCTAAGAGTCCTTCAGACAGTCCCACAGGGAAAAGCTTCTCTTAGAATACTGGGGCACATGATTAAGCTGGGAATACAGCAGATTCCAGGATGGCCAAGAGTAGTTAGATTGGAACAAAGAGCAATGAAATGAATGAGGTGCCCTAAATTCAAACTGTGACATCCTGGATGAACTGAGAAATTAGTTTCATTCCCCCCAATCCCCCATGTTCATTCACTTTGCTCTGTACCTCTACAAGGTATCATCTGGTCCTGGGGAGGCAGAACCCCCAACATTCACTCCTTCCAGCTTAAGGTAAGACCATCATGAAAAACCACAGACAAAGGCAGAATGAAGATTGTTACTGAGCTTTCTTCCAAATCAGGAATCCTGAAATTTTTACAGAGTTTGCTTTCCAAGCCAAAGAACATATATTGTGAAGGGTGATATCAGAAAGAATGGTGTGTGTAAGAGAATGAAATATAGAGAAGGGAGAGAGAGGGGCAAAAGAGAGAGAAAAGAGAGAGTAGAAAAAGAAAAGAAAGAGGAAAAGAGAAAAAAGAAGAGAGTGGAGAAGAAGGGGAAAGTGGAGAGAGGAAAAGAGGAGAGAAGGGAAGAAGAGGCAGGAAAGGAGGAAAAAGGAGAGGAGATAAGAGGAGAGGAGAGGAGAAGAGAGAAGGGGAGAGGAGAAGAGAAAAGAGAGGAGGAAAAGAAAAGAGAGGAGAGGAGGAACACACATACATAAGCCAGAGAAACAGGGAGGGTATTTTGGATACACATGCAATTAAGGGAAAAGTGGGAGAAGACAAAAGCCAGCTAATTTAAAGTATCCTATCTTTGTCTCACACAACTTAATTGGAAAAACTCAGGCCCTGGGTAATTTTATGGAGATTTTGCACCCTTAACTGATAAAGGGGAGGGATTTTCACCATGAAATGGATAGTGATGGCCTTTTCTTGTTTTCTTGCTCAGACCTATGAATAGAAGAGATTTGAGAAGCCTCTGGCACAGCCTCCTCCCCAAATCCACTACCATTATAACTCCTGTGGGGATTATCCAGACATGAATTCTGGATTTCCGAACAAGTCAGTGAAAACAGTCAGGAGCCAAACATGGTACCCTTTCTCTCACAAAGGATCCTGCATATGTCAGCATCTTCTGATGAAAAGAGATGCAAGTGTAAACTGAGATCTGAACAAGTGTAAATAAAGGTTAGGTTGAGTTGGGAGCTTGGGCTTCTCTTGAGCCCCCAAACAGAAGGGGTTGAGATTGAAGATTGGGAGCTAGGTTGATGCAAGGATTGGGAAGCAAGTTACAGGAAATGCTGCCAAGTGGACTTGCTTCCTATAGCTCTGGTCTTGTATGAAGGTGACATGCATCCTTTTTACACTTAGACTCTCTCTTCCCCTTTACCCATTAGAGTAGCCACTGAAAGTGGCAGCCTAGGAGAAGGGCCTCATAGATTGCAGTATTAATGAAATGGAATATTATGGGGCTATCAAATGATAAATATGTATGTGTGTGATCAATAGTCTGTTGACAGTTATTAAGTTTTTAAGTAGTTAAAAAAAAAAAAAAAGATACCAAATAGCTCAAGCACTCACAGCCTCTGCTTCTAAGAAGTTGTGAAAATGGATCTTTGTGCCATTCATATCCAAAGGGAGAACTACAGGGATTAAAGCTTACTATTTTCACCTTTTTTGTTTGTTTGATTTTTCTTTCTTATATTTTCCCCCTTTTTTTGTTCTGATTTTTCTTTTACAACATAACAAATATGGAAATATGTTTTAAAAAGAAAAAAAGAAAGTGAGTCTCGGGCTATATATCATTTTAGCAGCCCAGTTTGAGATGTGAAACAGGACTCAGGACCAAGAGAACCATCATCTCCTATGGGCAACTGCTTCCCCCTCATGCTACCTGAGGAAATGTTGTCCCAAACAAGCCTGGCTTTGAAAGTCTATCTGGCCCTAGGGAAGAGGCTAATGGGCCTGGCCCTGCTTCAAGCCTGCCCTCCCCACCTTTCTGAAAGAACTAAAGCTTCATTGCCTGATACGCATGAGGACAAAGATGTACTGAGTGAGGCTGGTGCTGGCAGAGAGAGGACAAAACAGGGCCGGAAGGGAACCAGAGCAGTCTTTGTACTTTTGCTCATCTGTCTACATGAACTGCTGAAGATTTCTTGTTCCTATTTCTCAGTGCTAAATTTAGTCTAAGGGAGCAAAGCACCCACATGGGCTAGATAGAAGGCAGAAATCTTTGGGCTGCAGTAATGAGAGCTGAGGAGGCTGAAGTGGAAACAGGAGAAGTAGGGCAGGAATAAGATCTGCCAGGGGCAAGTCTGGGAAGTGGCTAAGGACCCCCCACCCCAGGACAGGAACACAGGAGGCATCCATAGAGGAGACCATTCATTTTCTTTCTCTCTTAGGATTTCTTTGATCACAGTGTTGGGAAAGCAATGAAGGGGACAGGTTCCTGACTACACAGTCATCTATGTTTTAAAGATTCTTGATCAGCTTAAGCCAGCAAGGGGTCCTGGAGCTATTTAAAATGGTCACCAGATGCCGGTTCACTCATCTGCTTTTTTCTTTGCAGCGAACATGATTCAGTTTTATTCT
This sequence comes from Sminthopsis crassicaudata, assembly GCF_048593235.1. Taxonomy (NCBI): domain Eukaryota; kingdom Metazoa; phylum Chordata; class Mammalia; order Dasyuromorphia; family Dasyuridae; genus Sminthopsis; species Sminthopsis crassicaudata. The sequence goes on along the minus strand of NC_133617.1, from coordinate 70,653,311 downwards.
CAAATTGGCCTTCATTTCTCATCTATACAAGGAGATGATCATTAAAGTAACCTCCAGCACTGATATTCTATGATTCTCTACAAAAGGTGTTCTTTCTCTTTTTAACCTGGTCTAATTATTCAATGAACTTATTAATCCTGCACAACCAGGAGAAGATGAAGGAGGACAGGTTTTGATAGAGAAATCAGTTTTCCAAGGTGGTAGGAGTTTGAACGAAGAGAAAATATAAAAAGAAGTTCCCAAACAGAGAGCACTGTACCCACCACAGATACTTTCATTAGCAAACACAGTTGCACAAATTTCCCCTCAAAGTTTTTTCCTCTTTTTCTAATCCAGGTAATGGTTGGGTGTCTGGCATATGTTTTCACTGAGAGAGTTCTATGAAGATGGCCCCCCTGGGCGTCAGGAAAGGTGTCATCATGCTTATTACCCAATGGGGTTGGAGCTGGGCATAGAAGAATACTCATCTGAATAAAGAATTGGCTGTGGAATTCAGAGGAGCGATTACAATAATAACTTAACAATAACAAGCAATTATAATGATACTTAGGAATCCTTAGTGTCTTTCTTTCAAAGATTTGATAAGTCTTTATAATCATCATTACACTTGTTCTTCCGTCTTCTTTATATAGCAACCAGGAGAATGGATTCTCTACATTATCCAGAGACTTACTAAACTGATGATAAAGTTGGAAAAAGAACCCAAGAGTTCTGATATCTAGATCACTGCTATGCCCACAATACTCTTGTTGCTGTTGTGCTTGTATGACTTATGGCAATCCCATCAACTCATATGTACCCCAAATATAAACATTAAGAAAATTAACAGTTAAAACTTTTCCCATAGCACTTTATTTGATGTGAGAAAAAGATGCTGAGGCATCCCTAAAGTGCCTTTTGAATTGCCAAAAATTAAATTAAGTTCTGTACGACTTGAGTAAAAAAGGATTGCCTCTTTACGGTAAAATTCTCCAAATACTCTTATTTGTGGAAGATTTTGCACTCATTGCAACTATCCCTAGAATGCTGCAAAGCTGTCTCAGTGGAATCTACAGCAATGTGAGAAAGATTGGTCTAACTATATACACTGGAAAAACTAAGTGGATGGAAAATATATACTGCTTAGATTATGAAAATCAATCCATTAGTATGAATATCTTTAACAGACATTGCAACTAAACAATGAGCTGGACCCAGAATTAGTAGGAAGAGGAGAATAGGCTGAATCTTATCTGCTCACTCCTACAAAAACCCATCTCCTTAACATTCTATATTATCCCAGGTTGCACATCATAAAATATCATCTAGAATTAAATTTACCAGTAGCTCAAAGAAAGATTGTGGAAGTAGGCTCTAGTATGTTAATTGAAAAGGGGCATATAAGAACTGATGTAAAAGATATTACAGAAGATATTTATGAACAGATAATATAGGAAAATGAGTCAATTGTATACAGTTCAATTAGTACATTGGTAGCTCTCTCTCTCTTTCTGTCCCTCAGTCTTTCTCTGTCTCTCTCTCTCTTACACACACACACACACACAAAACACATGCATATAGATGTATTTAGCACAGCCCATCTAAGTAAGAGAGACCATGAGAAAATATGATCAAGAATTCTACAGGATGAAAAGGCAAGGTGGTTTTGTTATCTGTATCAATGGAAAGAATATCCACGCCAATGAAGTCTAGGATTTACCCAAGTTACAGTAGTAATAGCAATCATTATAATAATTCTAAACCTAGTACCATTTCCACAATGTTACTAACTTCAGGATCTATATATTTTAGTGTGTTCGAATTCCTTAAAAAACAAATAATCCAGGCATGTTTCCTCTCTCCCCCCAAAAAAGTCATCAGAATATTTAGCTAATGAAAGATTCAATTTCCCAAACATTCAGGATGAAGGGCACAGCAGATAGAATATTGGATTTGGAATCAGGAGGATTCCTTACGCTTCTGACACTTAGTAGATGTGTAAGAATGGGCAAGTCTTTTAACAGCTCCAAGTTTTGGTTTTCTCATCTGTAAAATGGGGGTCTTAATAGTGCCTACCTCCCAAGACTACTGTGAGGATCAAGTGGGATAACAATTATAAACTATTTTGTAGTGTTGAGAATGCCATTAGTCAGCTATCATCATTGTTGTTATTATTAAACAATCTCTATTCCATTATGTATAATATTGCTAATCCAACTGACTAATGTCTTGATATGAATCCAAACAAACATCACCAAAATGCGACGATGTGGGTAAAAGGTTGACATACATATGTTAGCTTGAAAATGCTATCACGCCACTAGGCAGATGTTGCTGTCAGTTGGCTAAGCATCAATCTGCTGATTTCTTAAATCCCTGATGGACACTATCCAATGACCATAGTTGGTGCTGAGCTTAAAATATAACACCCATATACAGAATATGCACATATCTAAAAACACACAGTAGAAATGTGTGAGAGGGTTTTGTCTATTTCTTACCCTCAAACTTCCTTTCTACCACCTTTTTATTGTCTTTCTTGCCCTTTCCTTCCTCCTCCTCTTCTTCTTTTTCTGAACTTGTTGCTTGATTTTATAGCAGATCCTCTGTGTCTCATGTCCTTCTACCTCTAGGAACCTGGACCTAGATTTTACGGAGTCTGTAAGCTTGAACAATTTTTTCCTTACATTTTTATTTTTGCTAAGTTTTAACTAAAAATTTAGCATTTCATTCCATTATGAACGTGGGCAGCAAACCACAGTAGTATTAAGCTTCTCCAGACTGTCTAAGGACTCCCTAAGCACCCTTCTTCCATCTGCATCCTGTTAACAATGGTAAGCTTTGAGAGAAGAGTTGTTCTTCTCTTCTTTGACCTCCCACATATCAAGAGAGCATTAGCATAGAACCTTTTGCAAAGGTAGGTATTAATTTAATATGGTAATCTCTGTATTAAATGATGGGAGGAGGAATGGGGAAAGAAAGGGAGTTCCCAATAGCAACTAAGCTCAAAGGATGATTTCATTAAATATCCATAAATCTGGAAGGTCCTTTCCTTGTTTGTTAAGTGATTCTGGCTGATGAGCTTAGCACTCTATATTTACCTTCTGAGTGGGGACAGCCTAGAAAGAGGCAGTTCCAGCTTCACCCACACACCCACTGTCAATCTGCCTCACCCCTGCTTGTAAGGAACAAGAAGGGAGAGGGTCCCCTGAGGGGAGCTGAGTCAATCTCTGGCTTCTCTACACACTGCCAAGTTGCTAGCTTTGGACACATGTGGTGAGGGGGTTCCTGGAAAATGGGGACACCTGTCTGTCTAGAAACTATACTGTGCTCTAGCAGAGAAATCTCTCTAGCAACTATCAAGAGGGAGGCTTTACCCAGTGCCAGACCTGTTATGCCTCAGCCCTCAATCTCTCCATCTAATTTCTTTCCTCCTCTCCACTTCCACTCCTGTGGAATAGAGGGTTTCCTCATCTCCATTTTTCCATTCCTGCCCTTTCTCTGGTTCTGGAAGTCATTCCTGTAGGCCTGGTTTCTCTAGGGAATGCCCAGAACTTGGTAGGGAAATGTGAATCACATGCCTGCAGTCACTCTGGGCACTCACTATCAGCTGACACATGAGAAATGCCCCTTGTTCTGAGGCCATTTGGGAGGTCTCTATGAATAGGTAAAGATCCAGAGAGGTAGTGATTTTTTTCCTTAGAACCAGAGGACCCTCTCATTCCTGCTTCTATCGCAGGGATCTGGGGCACAGGCAGTGATTTTTCCCTTTTCATACAGAGCACCTAAGGTCCCCAGTAATTAGCTGGAATGAGAACTTATTACAAACATGTGCTTGTTCTGAAGGTTATTCCAACCGCAAAGACAGGAAGAAGAAACACAACTGAACACAGAGTTCCTTGGTCCAGAATCTTCATGGTCCAACCATCTCCAACTCAAGAGGTCTCTTTTAGACACTGTGGGAGCCTTCTCTTGCAAAAATCTCCTGTCAAGTGTCTTCCTCCATTCCATGGCCTCCGGGATTCTCTGAATCTTATCTGGAAGCATGAATCTTATCTGCTCACTGTCGTTGGATCCCTATTCCTTCTAATCATTAGTCTAATCTTAAGTCTAATGAGCATCTGGCAAGGAGACAGTTTAGAAGAATAGCCCTTAATATATTGTTTTAAGCAGAGATCTTTACTACCATGGTCTCAGCCTTCCCAGGCCCCTGGAAAAGTTTTGGTGTTGTATTCAGAACTCTTGTCACCTTGTTGGAAGTCATATCTTATAGGGCTCTCATTTAGCAAACAGGATTTTGTCTCTTTCCTTAGCTGGGATTAAAGTAGAATATGTGTGACCCATTCTTTCCTGAAAGTATAGAATTATTATCTCTTCCCCACTCATCCAAAATTTTCTTTCCTGGCCTTGACCCACTTGGAATCTTAAGGATACTAGAGCAACTGGCATCCAACTGAATTCCTACTCACCTTCAAATACAAACTCAGATACAACCTTCCCTAGGATCCCTTCCCTAATTCTTTTCATTGGCAATGTTCTTTCCTCCCCTCACATTCCACATGTCATGTTGCTTTTGCCTCCATCTTGCATTTGTCACCTACTATTCAGTATGACTGTCATTGATGTGTTCATCGGAGTTCTTCACTATGCTGTAGGATCCATGGAGGAAAATCTCAATTTCTCTTGCACATAGAGATGCTGAAAAAAGTTTGTTGAACTTTTGGTCCCTTGTACAAGTTAAGTATTTTAAAATGGTTGAACTAATAGATTCTGTTCCATTCAATCTAACAGTTATTTATCAAGGGCCTATAATTGTACAGCACTGTGCTAGATACTAGAATACAAAGATTAAAACAATTTAATCTGAAATAGCTAGGTGGAGATAAGATGACCTGAGTTGAGTTTAAATCCAGCCTCAGAAATTTACTATCTGTGTGACTTTGGTTAAGTCATTTATCTGCTATCTGCCTCAGTTTCCTCAAATGTAAAATAAGGAACACAATAGCATTTACCTCTCAGGGTTGTTATGAGGAAAAGCATAGTGCTTGGTATATAGTAAATGCTTAATTAATGCTTATTCCTATCTGTATTCCTTCCCTACCCTGGGGAATACAACATATGTACATAAAAGTAAACATAAGTCATTTATAGAGAGAGTAAACACAACTGGAAGGGGGTGGTCTGATAATACCTAATGGATACTATCCATTGATTTTTGCCATGGAGGAGCTGGTACTTGAATTATGAAGATAAGAATTGTACAAGGCAACTCTGAGGAGAAATGGGAAACAGAATATGAACTACAGGAAGCAGCTAGTAGGCTGTACAAATATATGAAGGGAATAATATGAAATATAGTTGGAAAGGCTGGAGGAATGTAGATTGTAGAGGGCCTTTAAGTATTATTCTAATGAATTTGGATTTAATCTTAAAGAGGGAAGAGGGAGACATCAGCAGAATGATGGTCAGTCCTGTGCCTCAAAAAAATTTATTTTGGCAGCTGTGTGGCAGCTGTGTGATGGGAAATGGAGGCACTCATCTAAGAAAAAATTGTATATAGAGAAGAGAATGGAGTCCTGGGGAGAGGAAAGAGACTGGAATTTGAAACTTAAGCCCTAGTAATTACCCTTCTTAGCTGCTTTATCTCTCTGTTGATTCCTATTAAACTTGTAGTCCACTGAAACCTTTAGGTCTTTTTCAAATGAATTGCTATTTAGTTATGCCTCTTGCATCTTGTATGTATGCCTTTTTTGTATCTTCAGTGCTTAGCCTGGCATATATTTAGTAAATGTTTATTGACTCAAATTTTGAGTCAGTAAAATTTTGAACCATCCTTTACTCTGCATACCTATCCTGCCCAGCTTCTGTAATATAATAGGACTCTCTCTCCTGCAGTTTACATAAGGAGCAGCAAATGGTCATTGACTCTAAGGGTAGATAGTAAGCTCCTTGAGATCTTAGTATAGTGTCTGGCATATAGTAGGAGCTTAATAACTGTAAATGACTGAGCACTGACTAAAGAGTTTCTCCGTCACACTCAGTTATGTATCAATTGCTTGCTGAATTAAAATTTTTTTTTCCCCACAGAATTTGTCTCCTGTTCATGGAAAGCACGAAAGTCATTCCATATTTGATAAAATACCTTCCAAGCCCAAGTTGGGACTTTGATGAATTTAACAAAAGAAATGGGCTGGCTGGATATAATACCAAAAAAAAAAAAAAAAAAAAAAAAAAAAAAAAAAAAAAAGGAATTCAACAAGATGGATGGTCTTTTGCTAGCACTTATTCCAAGTATCATTAATAGTTGAATGTTTACATGAAAGGGATCCAGAGGAGTGCCCAGGGGAGCTGTGATTGGCCTTGCACTATTAAACCTGGTTATGAATATTTGGATAAAGACATATATGGCACTCTTATCAAATGTGCAAAAGATCCAAAACTGAAAGGGATAGCTAAAACCCTCAATGTAATAGCCAGGCTCCAAATGAATTCTGATAGGATTGAATCTAAAATGAAATATAAAAGATGAAGCATAAAGTGTTAGAGTTGCATGCAAAAAATCAACTTCAAAAGTACATGATGAAGGCATGATTGAGCATCAGTTTAGAAAAAGATCTGAGGGTTTTATGATGAACTGTAAATTCAAGGTGAACTAAGTGTGACACATCAATTAAAAAAAGCCAATGCATTTTTGGTCTTAGAGATATATAGCTTCTAGGAATAAGGAAATTTTAATGCCATTGTTTCTACCCTGATCAGCCACCTCTGGAATGGCACATTCTCTTCTAGACATCACATTTTTAGAAGGATATAGATAAACCAGAAAATATTCAAAGGAGGGCAATCTGGATGGTGAAAGGCGTCAACTTCATATCATATGAGCATTAGTTGGAGGAAGTAGAAATGTTTAAGCTGGAGAAAGAAAGATTTGGGGGACATGATTGTTGTCTCCAAGGTTCTGAAGGAACAATGAAATTGCAGAGACTAATTTACTCCCTAAATGATCAGAATTACCTCAAAATGGAATGAACTATCTCAGAAGGTAGTGAGCTTCCCCTCCATATGGAAGCAAAAGCTGCACATAGCCTTACTTCTCGGGCCCAAAGAGAGCTACAGCTGGAACATAAGTGGCCAGGTAAGAGTTCTGGGGATCAGTCTTGATGCTAATCAGAAAGCTGCTCTTGGATACCATGGACAGCGCCATTGTTCCAATGGGATGAGGCCCTTGGCCCAGCTCAGAACTAAACTGAGGTAGTAGCCTAGCTGTGAATTCTGGCAATGTTCTGGAGCACAAGCCTGGGGACCAATGTGGCAAATGCTACATCAGCTTCATAATGGGGCACTACCTGATTTTTGTGAAAAGAAGTTTAAGGAACATTTGTTCCATTATTGTCCAAGAGTGCAATGATGCTCTTTACCATAGTCAAACAGACACAGCAGAGTATAAAGGTATTGAATGTGGTTATCTCCAAGCCAACATTATGTTATCTCCCTCCCCTCACATCCTTCTTCTAACTAAAGAATGACAATTGAGATGGAAGGCTTTCCTCTTGCTGACCTGAGGTGTGGAGAAACCAACACCTTAGGCTGAGGGCTGAATGGAATTGGGGAAATAAAATAAAATCTCATCTTAAAAACAAGGCTGATGTTAGTAATAGTTTATGGTCTTACCAATCCTCAGTTTAAATTTCCTAGGAAGGAGACTTCTGGTAATTTTCATTCTTTCAGTGTAATATAAGATGTTCTTCAACTCTCTACCTTCCCCCTCCCCTCCAATCCTGCCTGGTAAATCCCTAATGTGTCCACTCTACGCTTCCGATATTTTCTGTCAACATCTTGGATAGCTGACCTCCAAGGCACTCATGGTTCCCTTTCCACTATCATACCCTTTTTTGGTTCCTCTGGGATTCCCCATCTTCATATAACCTATTGCCTCTGGATTAATTTTGAGTTCAACTTTAGGCAACTTTTCCCACAGACTCTTTTTTAGTATTTCCTCTAGTAAAAATCATATTTCATCTCCTATCTATGTCTTTACAAAGAAGTCTAAAATTCCTTTGATTTTGCTTAAATTAACCAATCTTCAAAGAATTCTCACTGGAGCTCAAAGTTAAAGTAATTTTCTTTCTATCTTCATTCTTCTCAGAGACTTAGAGTTTTCTCCAGACTTAGAGTACTGCTCTGGAGTTAGTCTCACCATGTTCGTAGGTTCACTAGAAAGTTGAAACCCCACTCTAGCATTAATACACTGAAGGATGACATCTTGGTTTTCTTTTCCATATCACTTCTGTTCCTAGTTACTCCCTGGGTCTGAATCCTTTTTGTTTCAAGAACAACTCCATTGAGTTCTGGAGGCTTATTTGAGGAATATCTCTGCTTAGTACAGGAACTGCTCTACTTGGTCCAGGAATTAGACTCAGTAGTAGAAGAGGCTTTAAGTAATTTGCTTAGGATCATACTGGTAGTTAGTAGTGAGTCAGGATTTGAATCCAGATCTTCTGATTCCAAACACTCTTTACTTATTATTTCTGCCGGATACAGAAACTCAACCATTATTCCACTAAAGTTACTCTGCTTTCACTGGCTTGAATCATGTAGCTCTCAATTTGGCCCCAAAACTCCTTGTGACTGCCTCTTTCTACTGTCATTCCCTGGAGGGGATGGTTGTGAAGGTTTCCTTTCAAAGAATGGAGTCCTCATGTGTCTCTGATCTCTTCTCATTTTTCTCTACTTCTCCCAACCTCCTGGTTCCACCTCTCTTTTTAAAGGCCAAATCTCAAGGGCATGAGCTGATGATGAATCAATCAATCATCTTCAATGTACCAGACAATGGGACAACCCAGGGAAAGGCAAAGAATTCACACTTTATCAAGGACACATCCTTAACAAGTCAGTAAGGTTCTTTATACCTAGTGTAAGGAGATATCTTCAATGCTAGAACATCACCAGTGATGACCAACTACATTCACAGTATCTCCACAGTCTCCCAATTCCCTGTCTCCTATCTGACAATTATTAGCACTCAAAGACATAATGTACCTTGCATTTAATAGTTAGAAAAATTTCCCAGCATGTCTATGGCCACAGAAATTTACTTAGTCAATGGGATCAAGGATGTAGTAGTTCTACTATTCCATGGTAGTAGGACTATTTGGTTTGTTCTGTTTTCTGGTTATAAGATTAAATAGCACAACTCTGGCCATCTGCTTCACCAATTAGAATATGATTGTTGTTCACAAAGGACACAAGATCAGATAAAGAGTATAGACTGAAGAAACCATCTCCAAATTGGGCAAAAAGAAATTTTAGCAGCATGTAGCACTAATATAAATGAGGCTAGGAAAGAAATTTCTTTCAGGATCTAAATATGTGTCTGGGGGCACAGAAATATAAATTTTAGCATTGGAAAGGGCTTGGAAGTCATACAATTCAACTGCCTCATTTTAGAGGTAAGAAAACTGAGATCCGAATTGGGGGATGTAATTTGCCCAAACCATACAAGTAAGTAGTGACAGAAGCAGGATTTGTTGTAAAATTCCACTTCTGTGCTTTTGATAGCATACCTACAGCTGATTTCCTTAACCCCTGAACCTGATTCCTTCTTGGTCTTCTGGAAAGTTAGAAATTAATTTAACTACCAGGTGCCATTGGCAAAACCAGAATCAAACCTGGGATTTTGATTCCAAATCCAATGTTCCTTCCACTGTAAACCCACCATCTATCCATATACATGGTTGCCCAAGTACTTCCAATCCTCATCCCACCCCACCTTTCTTTCTCCCTCCTATATTAGTCTCAGAGTAATTCATAGACCAATGCCTTGTTCTTGCCTTTATCTTTCCCCTTCTCCCTTTCCCTTCCCAGCCCCTGGTGGCACCCACATTGTAGAGGAGGTCAGTCCACCCTTCCATGGTGATACACTGGAAGACAGTCAGCACTGCAAACAGGATGTTGTCGAACTGAGTGATCCCATTATTGGGTCCTTCCCAGTAGGGCTTGCATTTGGTCCCATTGGGGCAGGTACGGGCAGGTTCCTCAGTTCCACATGGAGCTGGAGACTCACCCTGAATATCATCTACAAGAGAGAAGGGAAAGAGATAACGATTACATCTAGAAACTTATGGGAGTTAGAGAACATAGGGAAAGCCTAGTTTTTAAAGGGGAGCCAATGGAAAGCAAGAATCCTAAAGACATGTAGAAATGGAAGCCAAAAACCAAAGAGATTTCACTGTGGAAATGTTATAGGTACCCAAAATTAGGTTTCCAAGACTCTGTGCACCTGACTGACCTACCAAGCCCCAAAGAAACGGAACCTTTAGCAGTGATATTTTCTTTTCATATCCAACTACATTAAATGCTCATGGTGGCAAGAACAAAAAAGTATTATTATATTAGCAATTTAAGCACCTAAAGATGCTGTCATCCATTTCCCAACTCCAGCAGAAATAAAATAAAAAAATTATGGGGCAGGGGAGAGGCACAGAGGTGGAACAAAAAGAAAGCTCTTCCAAGAGATCACTCCCAAGAGTCCTGGAGTCCTCTAGGCACTTGAATGGTCAGATCAAAAAAAAGGACAACTTAAGTACCTTCAGGCTTGGGCATTGTTCTTCTATTAAATCAGAAAACCTGACATTTCATTTTTGGAAAAAATGTGAGGTTCTTGGCATGTTATCATAGTGAAGTCGCAGAAAATACAAACTGAATTGCTAATTTGTTTAGCTAAAAATTGCCACACTTCTGACAAATCACTGTAATGGAAGACCCTATTCCTCTTTCCCATTTACTAAAATCCTCCTATCCATCAAGCTTAAATCTCCCTTCTTCCATCCACTTTCTTTTCACCATCAAAACTTCAAGAAATTATGGTTGTGGGAGCTCCTGAAGCATCTACTGTCTATCAAATTCATCTTGGCATTCAACTGTAAATGGGCAGCTTTGTTTTATGTGTGACTTTCTTGATTCTCTAACTTGACTACAGGGTTAGGACCGTATCTTGCATTATTTTCATCTCTCATTCAGTGACTGGTACAATGCTAGAAATAAATATTTGCTTAATGCTTAGAAAAATGAATCCTGAGAAGTTTGTTTAATATAGCATCTAATTATCCAAAATAGAAGTGAGCCCTTTGCCTTCTGCTATCTCCATAGTTTGATATTCTAAGCCCTCCCTCTACCCCCTGCAATCTGGTTCCACCCAAACTTATCTCACAGTCCTTTCCTCCATAAGGCCTACACTGCAGTAAAAAACAGACCTTTTTTTGTTTGTTTGTTTAAACCCATGTGTTCTTTAGACTCTGTGACTTTGCTCATATACTTTCTGATGCTTATAATGACTTTCTTGCTTTCCTCCTCCACCAAACACCTTTACTAGTTGAAATCCTACCCATTTCATTTTGAATGCTACCTCCTCAGTGTGGCCTTTCTTTGCCCCCTATTCTCAGAACTTTTCCCTGAATTTTCACATAACTTTGTATATGTTGATAGATATATTTTCTTTACCACCACTGAGATCTAGATTCTTTGAGAGCAGGGATCATGGGATCATGTCTTATTTATTTTTGTATCCCACTCAATGCCTCACTCAGGGCCTTATAGATTGTAGGAGGAAATAGTTGTTTAAGAAACATTTGCTGATGTAAATCAAGGAGACAGCCAGGTGGCTCAGGAATAAAGTGCCAGGCCTGGAGTCGGAAAAACCTGAGTTTAAATCTGGCCTCAGACACTCACTAGCTGTGTGAACCTGGGTTAGTGATTTCTATGCCTTAATCTCATGGAGAAGGAAATAGCAAACCACTCAAGTATCTTTACCAAGAAAACCCCATGGATACTTTGATTTATGGAATCAAAAAGAGTCAGACCCAACTGAACCATAACAACAACAACAAGATGAATTGAATTGTCCTTTCACTTCATCCACTGAGCCTAAGAAGCTTTCTGAATTTTGTTTTTGGAAAAACAAAGATCCAAAGGAAACATAAGATTTGATTACATTTCCATAATGCCTGAAAATCCATTAATCTATTATGTGTGCATACTTGTGGCAGCATGGTATAGTAGGGAGCATGACTTTGCTTCCTCGATTTCTTCCTCTGTAAATTGAAGAGGTTAGACTAGCAGATTTTTGACGTTGCTTTTAGCTTTAAATATAATATGGATTTTGACCATTAAATTCTTTTTTTTTTTTTTTTTTTTTTTTTTTTTTTGGCTGAGGCAATTGGGGTTAAGTGACTTGCCTAGGATCACACACTAGGAAGTATTAAGTGTCTGAGGCCACATTTGAACTCAGGTCCTCCTGACTTCAGGGTTAGTGCTCTATCCACTGCACCACCTAGCTGCCCCCATTAAATTCCTTTTTTTTTTTAAACTTTTTATTTTCAAAAAATATGCATGTATTATTTTTTAACATTGACAGTTGCATAGCCTTGTGTTCCAAATTTTCCCCTCCTCCCCCCACCCTCTCTCCTAGATAGTAAGCAATCCAATATATGCTATACAATATTCAATATATGTAAACATATTTATACAATTATCTTTTTTTTTATAATATTATCCCTTGTATTCATTTTTCCAAATTATCCTCCCCCTCCCTCCACTCCCTCCCCCCGATGACAGGTAATCCCATACATTTTACATGTGTTACAATACCCCATTAAATTCTTAAGAAGAAAATATGTTCCATTCTATTATACTATGTTTGCATCATCTCCATGCAAACAAATCAACTTCTCATTCTTTTCTACTAATTGTGAAAAAGAGGCTCTGGCTACTCTGATCATAGGTGGTATTTCCAATGGACCATGTTTTCTCTCTCTCTCTCTCTCTCTCTCTCTCTCTCTCTCTCTCTCTCTCTCTCTGTCTCTCCAGTTCCGCCAGGGTGACGTGGCCAGAAGCAGAAATAGCTTTGCCTCAATTAACACCTTCTCCATCCGGGAGAGAAATAATTAGGACGTTCCATATTGAGCACACTCTACAAAGCCCAGGAGAAAAGGAGACAGAAGGAGTAGGAGAAAAGGAGGGGGGGGGAAGCCTTTCAAACAATCCTACCCCACTTTTTTTTGGCTTTGCCCCATCACTGTCTGGTGGAGATATTGGGTGTGGATAGGGTCATAGAAGTTGTCATCTCAACTGATTGCCAGCACATTTGGCAGTAAGAAGGAACACAATAATTATTCCTGAAAACCTTCCTTTCTCCACAAGCCAACAATGATAGTTCCAAGAGGAGGGTCAGAGAACCTCTTTCCCCTAGGGTATGTGTTTTCATTTTTGTAACACACAACTTTTCTTCCAGTATCTAGGTCCCTTGGGATAATAATGATAGGAACGGGTGTGTGTGTGGGGGGAAGTCAGGTACTCCTATGAAATGTGGCTACAAAAGATGAGCAGGAGGAACTAGAACAAATTCCTCTACTGTCCTTTCTGGTGCTTTCTGAAAACAGGGTCACCACAATATAGTGAGATTTGCGCTCAGGGCTGGTTTCCTTCATCAGAACCCAGAAATACCTTAAGACCTTAGATGTCAGCCCAAGATCAACAAAGTCTTAATAATTTTTTTCCAAGGAGAAGTTATTCTTTTTTTTCCCCCATTTTAGTGAACATTTATTAAGCACTTATTAATTTCTGAGCACTGTGTTCAACAGTAGAGAAGAGACAAAAATAAATAAGAAAAATCCCTAACCTCCTGGAAGGGACAATTTAATAAAAAAATATAGAATACACACATCAATAACAAATAACAGAATGTTAATACTCAATAGAACAAGAAAACTCAAAATAGGGTTACAAAGGCTGAGATACAATTGAAAATGATTAAGCAAAAACAACTAAACAAAATTACTAAATAACTAAACAACAAATAATATTTAAACAATCCAGGTATCAAAGAAGTTATTCTTCATTACAGAGGTGCCAGGAACATAAATGAACTTCCATGCCCATATCCAAGAGACTCCTGTAATTAACAACCAAAGAAGAAAAATGGAAAGAATGCCTGGAACTTACCTGTTACCTCCTCAAAGCAGGTGGTATGAAATTTTCCCATATAAAATTCTAACCCTATGATTGCAAAAATAAGGATTGCAAAAAACAGGAGGAGGCCGATCTGTAGCAAAGGTATCATCGCCTTCATGATGGACTTCAGAACAACTTGTAAACCTGGAGAGAAACAAAGACAAAGCCTATAGTCAGTGACACAGAGAATTTTAAAAGAGAGAATCCCAGGTACCTCTTCAGGTTCCTAGTTCAGGAAAAAGCTAACCTCTGCAGAAGTGGTTTCCAACTCTGGGCTGTGGACCAACTGGGGATCAGAGGGAGGGAAGGAATATTCCTTCTATCAATTGAATAAATAACATACCTTGCATATGTAGATGGATGATGATTTTTTTTCAAATCTATGTAAATGTTTCTATGATTAACAAAATGCTGAATTCTTAGAAGCTTTTTGTCATCTATTTGCTCAGCAATAGATAAAAATAATACAACTATGATGTGGAAGTCTGCAAAATTTTTTGACATTATAAATGGAATCATCTTACTAAAAAAAGTTGGGTCTCATTGTTAATTGTTGTATAGGAGAAAGAGAGAGACAGAGATAGTATCAGAGACAGATAGAGAGAGATGGACAGAGATGAGAGAGAGAGAGAGAGAGAGAGAGAGAGAGAGAGACAGAGAGAGAGAGAGAGAAACAGAGAGAGAGAGAGACAGAGACAGAGAGACAGAGACAGAGAGAGAGAGAGAGAGACAGAGAGAGACAGAAAGAGACAAAGATAGAGACTCAGAAAGAGAAACAAAGAGATACATACAGAGAAAGACAGAAAGAGAAACAAGGAGAGAGGGAAGAGAGAAAAAAGAAATGCAAAAGGAAGGAAGGAAGGAAAGAAGGAAGGAAAGAAGGAAGGAAGGAAGGAAGGAAGGAAGGAAGGAAGGAAGGAAGGAAGGAAGGAAGGAAGGAAGGAAGGAAGGAAGGAAGGAAGGAAGGAAGGAAAGAAGGAAGGAAAGAAGGAAGGAAGGAAGGAAGGAAAAAAGGAAGGAAGGAAGGAAGGAAAGAAGGAAGGAAAGAAGGAAGGAAGGAAAAAAGGAAGGAAGGAAGGAAGGAAGGAAAGAAGGAAGGAAGGAAGGAAGGAAGAGGAAGAAAAATAAAGAGAAGGAAGTTTCGTGACTTCCAACCTCAGTGAAATTTTGGACAGGGATTGTCATTAGCTATGATGTCCAGTTTTAGGCAAGTGAACTAATAGAGAGATAGTGGTGAATTTGGAGTAGCTTGATATAACAGAGGAAGTCCCAGGATAGGACAGATTTTCTCAATGGTGTAATGAGAAGATTTGAACTAAATGGCGTATAAGGTTTCTTTCAGCTCTAACATTTTATGATTTTTAAAGCTGTTAAGTAACTATGGCTATAAATCCTTTAGATTTCCCAGCTCTAAATACATAGTACTTAATTTGGCTATATGACTAGAAGGCATATAATCTGCCATCTGCTGTACCTATCTTCTAGAAAGGTAGAAACCCCTTAAAGGGAGAAAAATTGGCAGAACTCAAGGAAGTGTAGCCAAATTCAATAGTGAAAAATATCAGGGCAAGTGCTAATAAAGTCCTCAGCTCTCTTTTCCTAAAAAAAAGCCATTTCTTTTTAAAGGGCTCTGTTGAATAGGGGGAAGAATCATTATCATAGACTCACACAGAATCAGAGAATTTTGGAAGTGAAGGCATTTCAGAGATCCAATTGATGCCTAAATCAGAATTCATTTTTCACCATCTCTGGCTAGTGTTTATTTAACCTTGGCTTGAAGACAGCAGTGATGGGAACCTGCTGTCTACCCAGGAAGCTCATTCCACTTTTGGACAGTGCTAATTATTAGAAAGTTCCTCTGGGAGGTCCCACTGCTGGGCAACTTAGAATGTCTTATTGCTTGACCTGGACGCAAAGAAACCCCAGAGAAGAAGCAAACAATAATGCCAATCTGGCCCCATTTTGAATGAGGAAATGAAAGCCTACAGCAATTTACTTAATGTTAAGTGAGGACAGAGGACATAAATAGGTCAGGACCGATATGACTTTGGAAAGTTATTTCACTTTTTTTGTAATAAAACTTCTACACAATCCTGACTTGAGAAGGTGGCTTGCTAGTTTAGAAATGTACCTTAGTGATCTGGGAAGCTTGGGGCTGTGTCTGATCTGCTTCAGAGAAATCATCCCAACCAAAAGCCAGTCTCTGTTAAGGCCATACTGAAGATCCTGTCTCCTACTTCTTGAGGCTCCCTGGATCCCCCCCCCCCACCAGAGAAAAATTCAGGATCCATTTGTCATCGTAAATACAGAATGTGGCAAAGAGGAAGCAGGTGTTGACTACTTATCATGACATTAGGAAGCAAAGGAAGCCATGGGAAGGTAAAAAAAAGAAAGAAAGAAACCAAGAGATATGGGAACTAGATTATGTAACTCACGCACTTGGGATTCCAGACACCAGCTTTAGGGGCCTCAGGACACGCACTGCCCTCAGGGTCCGTAGGTCAAATTCTGTGCCAACTGTTGCCAGAATGCTGAAAGAAAAAAATTGGAAGGGGATGGGATGAGAATAAAAATCTCTCCTTGGTCAGGAGTAGATATAGGTGGGAAGGAAAAGGTGAATGAATCAGAAAATCATGGAGTTTGAGAGGTCCTTGAAAAGGTCTTTAGAGTTCATCTTCTCATGAAGCAATCTAATACATGAAATCTATCCATAGTATCCCATCATATGATGTTAGGATTACTAAGTGAGAACTCAGGTTGTCTGGATAGTGACAAGGTGAGAATTCAGGTTGGACAATTACAAGGTGAGAACTCAGGTTGACTTGATGGAAGGAGCAGGCTCATTGGCTGAGGTGGTTCTTCCCAGAAGCCCTTGCATTATCCCACACCCATTCTCTGGGAGAATAAAAGAGAGAACAGTGGGCCTGGAAAGTGAGTCTGCCTGGAGAAGGATAAGAGCTGGAGGAGATTCAGAGCCAGGATTCAAGGAGAAGTGTCTGCATTGCATCAGGCCTGACGGGGCTCTCTGCAGGAAGGGAAGTCACTTCTCTGGACAAGAGTTAACAGCAACTGCCTGGAGACAACGGTTCGCTACAGGAAGAAGAATCTGTCTGAGAGATTTGAGTAGAAGACACAGCAGATCTCTTCCCAGAGAGTGATCCGGCAGCTTCTAGAGACGACAGCTTGCTACATTTGGCGCCCAATGTGGGGCGCCAAATTGAGAAGGTCTGGTCTAGCTCCTCTTGTCAGGATAAGCAAAAGTCCTTGCCCCACGTAAAACCCACGAGGTTTTTATGTAAAAACCTCCAAGGACAAGACTCACTAATCCTCAAGGCAGCTCATTCTACTTTTGGACATCCATGACTATCAGAATTTTTAAAAAATTGTATCAGGTGAGTCTGGATCATGGATCTAGAGATGAAAGAGACTTCTGTGGTCATCTAATTCAGCTCTTCCCAATGAAGCCCAATGACTGGCTCAAGGTCACAAAGATAGCAGTCATCAGAGGTGAGATTTAAATTCATGTCCTCTAACTCAGGTTCTAGGCAGTTAGATGGCAGAGTTGACAGATAGATGGCACAGTGGATAGAGTGCCAGGCCTGAAGTCAGGAAAACTCATCTCATGAGTTCAAATCCAACCTCATATACTACAAGCTGCGTAATCCTGGGCAAGTCACTTAACCCAATTTGCCTCAGTTTCCTCATCTATAAAATGAGCTGGAGAAGGAAATGGCAAACCACTCCAGTATCTTTTCCAAGAAAACCCCAAAATGAGGTCACATGGAGTCAAACATGATTGAAACAACTCAACACCAACAACCTCTGAGTTGAGAACCTTGGCTCTTTCCATCATGCCATATCAGCTGCTTCTAGTTCCATTCTCTGCAACCAAGCAAAACAGGTTTCAGTCCTTCTTCCATGAGATAATCTTCAAATATTTGAAGACTGATATTACATTTCCCTTAAGCCATTTCTTCCCCAGGCTAATCTTCCTGAAATCTCTTCACCTCACTCTCCCCTAGTTATCCTTTAGCTGGTTGATATCTCTTCTGAAATGTGGCACCCGTAGCTGACCATGCAATTTAGTGGATCAAGATAGAGTACAACAGGCTATGTGCCTCTCTTCTCCTGGATATCAAAATCTCATTAACATAGCCTCATATTGCATGACTTTTTTTTTTTTTTTTTTGCTACTACATCACATGTTTGATGCTGATTGAGCTTGTGGTCACTAAAATCTCCAAATATTTTTCATATGAATTCCTCTTCAGCTACTCCTTTCCCATCCTGTACTTGTATAGTCGATTTTTTAAACCCAAGGGCATTACATTTCATGTGTTTAGCTTTTTTACCCATTTGTGGCCTAGCAAGATATTTTTAGATCCCCATTTTGTCATCTGGTGTAATTACCGATCTCTTTTAGCTTTGTATTGCCTGAAAACTTGATAAGCATACCATATAGGGCTCAGGCCAACTCATTGAGAGAAATATTGAACCAATGAGCACCAAAAGCAGATCCTTGCAGTGTTCCATGAAAGATCACTACCTCCATGTTGACATCAGTTCAACACTTATTGGATCTAGTCATTAAATCAGTTCTCACTATACCTAATGTCATCAATAACACCTCTGTCCATCTCATACACAAGGAAATCATGATAGACTTGGTCAAATATCTTTCTGAAATGTGATTACAACATTTCTCTGATCCATTAGTCTAGAAACGCCATCAGAAGAGGAATGAGATGAGTTTGATGTGACTTGTTTTTATTGAATGTATGATGGCTTGTAATGATGACCATCACTTTCTTTTTCTAAGTGTTTACATGTCATCCCTATAATAATGCATTCTAGAACAAATTTTGTCAGGAGTTTGGTCAAATTTGCCAGCCTACCAACTAAAAGGTCCACCTTTACCTTTTGAAAAATAGGGATGTTTCTCTGTCTTTAGTTTTGCATACTTCTTCCATTTTCTATGATTTTTAAAAGATTCCTGTTAGCAGCTCAGTAATCACACTTGTTGGTTCTTTCAACATTTTGGGAAGTCAATCAATTAACATTTATTAAGCACCTACTGTGAGCCATGTATGCACTATTAAGCACAAAAAATTAATCCCTGCTCTCAAGAAGCTCAGTCTAATAGGAGACAGAATGGAAACAACTATAAAAAGGAAGAATGGAAAATAATCTACAAAGAGAAGGCATAGAATTAAGGGGTATAGGAAAAAGCTTCCTGTTGAAAGTGGGATTTTATCTAGGATTTAAAGGAAGCTAGAGAAGACAGGAGAGGGAGGTGAACAGGAAGAGCCAATGAGCTTGGAGCCAGAAAATAGAGTGTCTTATTCAAGAAACAGCATGGAAGCCAGTATTATTGGAGTATATAGGGGTGAGTGAGGTATAAGAAAACTACAAAAGGAGAAGGGGGTCAGCTTGTGAAGAACTTTGAACACCAAATAGAGAATTTTATATTTGCTCTTGGAAGTAACAGGGAACCACTATAGTTTACTGAGTAGAATGACTTGACCAGACCTATACTTTAAAAAGATGACTTGGCTTGAACTTCTAGAGTATATCTATAGTTCTTACTTTCATTTTTTTTTGCCATCCCTCACTTCTCTTGAGTTTCTATTTCTTATAAATAATTTTTATTCTATGCTTGTCAGTATGAACATCATTCTCCTTAGGAAAAAAACATAATAGCAAAATAATAAAATGTTCTGATTCCATCTTTTATTTTAACTGTCCCATCTGTCTCCAAGCAGTGGTCATTTCCCCATTCAATCTTCTCTGATCTCTAACAAAGACCTTTTTTTACTGTGCAGAGTATTTAATGCAAGCACCAAGCTCATTCTAGACCAGGGACTAATAACTTGGGATTAGTAAACTCATTTTTGTTTTTGTTTTTTATTCTTTCAAAAATATGTCTCAATAGAGGTGGTTCCATCTGTAATCTTATGGATTTTATTTTATGCATTTAAAAATATATCTCTGAAAAGTGGTTCATGCATTTCCCAGACTGCCAAAAAGAAGTACAAGATACAATAGAGATTAAGAACCTTGTTCTAGGCCTTTGGACTACTACCACTTTTCTTACAGAATTGTACAGTTTTAAAAAATTCATCCTTAGTTATCTTTTCTTGTTTCCATATTCCAAATGTCTTTAAAAAATAAAAGCTGTTAATGAATTTTCTGAATATCCACATCAGTCAGATTTAGACAGCTCCCCTTTTCATTGTCACTGGAAACATCTACATTTATAAGAATTTCATTTCCTAGAGTATTCTCTTTCTTTTGAGGGGGCTTCACCCATATATCGTTGGCCACGTGATCTTTTTCTGAAGAACTCTCTGAAATACTCCCTCTGAAAATTGGGTACAATCAGCCCATGTTCAGATTTCTATTCCTTGTCTCTGATAGAATTTTAAACTGATACGAAAACTTCATTAAAAGGTTCTCATTATCTCTCCTTCAATTAAAGTGGATAGTAATTCAACAGACATTTCTGAAGTGCCTACTATATTCTATGTACTAGAAATAATGATGGGAAAAAAAGGAATAATCCTAGCTTTCCAGGAGCTTCCTATAATTTACGTGGGAGATACATCATGGATGCAAATAAGTAGAGGATAAGGAAGATAGAATAAGAACAACAGTAGTTAGCATTTCTAGAGTATTTCAAGGCTTTTGATCTTCTTTTGATCTTCACATCCAAGAAGAAAATGCTGTTATTATTTCAAGTTTACAGATGAAGAAACTGAGGAAAGCAGAAGTTAAATGACTTGTTCAGGTTCACACAGCTAGTATAATTTGAGGCCTTAGGTTTCGCTGACTCCGAGTCCAGCATTCTATGAACTAATGACTGGAAGAAGCAAGGGAAATTTGGCAGAGAGATGACACCTAATATCAATGCTAAAGGCAGACAAGTATTATGAGAGATGGAGCTGGGAAGGGATTGCCTTCCAGTCTGGGTTTGGGAATGGGGAGAAAGCCCCCAAGGCTGGAGATAGAATATTGAGTTCAGAGAAAGGTTAGTAGTACAGCTTGGCTCAAGTTCATGTAGGGAAAGAGTAGAAATAAGGCTGGAAAGCTGACTGAGAGCCAAATTGTAGATTGAGGGCTATGGAGCCGGTTCTTAATCCTGTAGCTGGGGAGAAGAAATCTGCTTGGTCCTTTTATCTCACTGAATGGTGTTCACTGGACCTAAGGAGATAATTCATGGAGACAGAAAGATTGGTAATGTGGTTACCTCTTCTTTCTTACTTGGGGTATTAGTGAGCTCTCATTTACAATGGGCAGAAGTCATGTGAAAGAATAAAGAGGATATTATTTATACAGTTCTGTGTACTCTGCTTGATTCCTCTTTTCTTTTCTCTACCCTTTCAGAAAAGAAAAGGAAGTGGCTGATGACCATACCTCATGGAGAGGAACCATTACCAATATTTCCAGAAGCCATAGATAGCACAATGAGATTTTGACCCTGGCGCAGAGACAACAAAGTGGCAATCACTGTTGCTGGGAGACTTATGAAGACTGCTAATTATCATGGATTCTGTTTAACTTGTGAGCTGAAGAAGTTGATTTCACTTTAGTCATTGAACTTATGCTGGGGAATGGAAGCCTTTCCCTGTGTTCCCCACTTTCCCTATTTTAGTCCAGAATCCTGAGCAAACCACCTATTCTTTTTACCTTTTCTGAAAACCATCTGTGTGTATATGATTGGGATTATCCCCTGTGGAGCACAAAGAGCTGGAAGGAGAAAAGGAGACGAATGGTTGGAAGCAAATGTCACCATACAGAAATGTTTGGTCTAGTTCCTTTTTACTTTATTTTTTTTTTTTTTACTCTATACAATAAACGATTCAATCACAGCATGCTAAATCTGTATATTATTGCTATATGTGGGGAACTGAGAGAATAGAAGACATGATGGGGTAGGGACTCAAAGGCAGGTATAGACAACAGATTTCCCATTTTAATATTTTGAGCAATATTCTATTTCACCCCATAGACTAATTTTGGACAAGGATAACAAAGGGTTAATCAAATCAGTTTGCAGAAAGTGAGGAGAAGAGGGGAGAGGGCAGTCTAGATGCTTGCAGGCTAAGTGCCCTCTGGGGATACAGCAGTATCTTAGGAAAGGACTACTTCTCACATACACAAAAAGAATAATTGACAAATCTGAGCTGGTGAGCAATTAATCTATTACATTCCCTTTCTGGATAATTAAAACAGTGACATACTGTCTTTTTGTAGGCTTAAGGAAGGAAGCACTCAAACCACAAAAAAGACTCCATCACAATGGGGGAAGTATCCTGGCAATCCTACAGACAATGGGAAACCTCTGATCACAGGAGTAACTTGGTCAGAAAATTATTTTGGCAGTTATGTGGAAGTTCGATGGGTAAGGGGAGCACTAAATGAGGAAGATCATTTTGAAGATTATCATAATAGTCTAAGTATGAGCTTGTTGCTGATACTTTAATTTTCTTTTTTTAATACCTAATTTTCAATCAACCAATTACTCATTGATTTTAGATCAAATGTTAAAAAAGCAACCATTCAGTCAATAAACATTTATAAAGCCCTTCTTACTATGTGCTAGGAACTGTACTAAGTGCTGGAGATACAAAGATAAGTTCATATTCTAAAGGGAGAGAAAGCATGCAAACTTATTTGTAAGTAAGATATATGAAGGTACATTGGACATAATTTCAAAGGGAAGGCACTAGAATAAAAAGGGACCTGAAAAGCCTTTTTGCAGAAGGATGGACTATAATTCAGACTCAACAGAAGCAAGGAAAGACAGGAGAAGAGAATCATCCAGGTACGAGGGACAGCCAGTGAAAATGTCTAGAGTCTGGATATGCAATGTCTTGTTCAAGGAACAGCGAGGAGGCCGATGTGACTGCATTGCAGACTACATTTGGGTGGGGATGGGGAGGCCAGCGGCGCAGGAGCAAAGTATGAGAGGAATGGAAAGGTAGGAAAGGCCCAAGTTAAGAAGGCCTTTAAAAGCCAAATAAAGCACTTTCTGTTTGATCCTGGATGTAACAGGGAACCACTGGAATTTAATGAAGTGAGAGGGAGAGGAGCTAACATGATCAGACCTGAACTTTAAAGAGAAGATTACTTTGGCAGCTCAATGCAGGATGAACTATATGGAAAAGGGAGAAACTTGAGGCAAGGAGACTAACCTTACTGTAATAGTTCAGGCCTCTAAACTGAATTAACAGAATGATGCTGCACAAAAATTGTATTCAGGTAGACTGAGGAAACTTGTGGTTTTCTGGGACACCCTTGGAGGAGTGGGGAGAAGAAGCCTCAGCTTCAGCCATGGCCAGGTCTCCTTCCTTTCCCTACCTTCAGGCAGAGGTGCACCTTTAAAGTTTCAAAGGATCCAGAGGATGTTGGATTTCTCTCTCTTCCCTTAGGCAGCCCCAAATAACCAGATGGCAGTGGCTGCATCAAGAGACAAGGATACTTGGATGCAGATTGACTATAGTCATGGGGAACTTCTAGAGAACTCCTTGAATGAAAGAAAAAAACTTCTAGCCACTAAGAGTTGTGAGATGTCCCTTTGCCACATGTACAGTCTAAGCTTGAGCCCACTTTCCTCAGGACCCTATGTCCCTGTGTGAGCCCCAGACTTTGTGCGTGGAAGTTTTTTGTACCAACTGTTCTCATTGTACCACCTTAGTAAATACCCACTTTCTAAAAGTTATGATAATTTAATGTTTCTTAACTGATAATCTAGGTGGTGAAACACACTGGTGGGGGCTCAACTGTTGCCTTTAGAGAATCATTCTTGACCCTTTAAAACCCTGCTGAGTAGATATAGCCAATCTCTGACTCTTCTTATCAATGGAAGTGGGAGTCAGGATAAGTATGCTTCAGAGTTCAGGGTACCTAGGAAGGATCTTCAGCAGATGTGCATATAGCTGAGATTTCTCTATCACTACTACCTTATGCTTCCACCCCAGCTTTGTGATCTCTATGAAGAAAACGTCATCATCTGCTTCCTCCTTTTGGTTGATCAATCTGTAGTATAATATCACCACAGTACTCTACTTCTCCATCAACTGGATCCTTGGTATATATCATTACCAAAATGTTCTCCATCAAGTGTCCTTTTTCTAGTGTGTCTAGTATATATTCTTGACATAACAATGTGATACATGACAGATTTGTGCTAATTTATTCCTTCTGAAAAATCAAATTATTGTTTCCTTCCTTCTAATGTGGGATATTTTTGGTAGGAAGAAAAAGGGAATATTTAAGAGCCTTCCCATCAGAAGGGTTCTCTTAAACCTTAATGATTCAAGGCCATTAGTAATTTAGTGGCTACAGTGCTGAACTTAGAGTAAAAAAGATCTAAGTGCAAATCTAGCCTGACACTTACTAATTATGTAATTTTAGGCAAATCATTTAAACTGTTTGCCTTAGCTCCTTCAACTGCAAAATGGGGATAATAATAGTACCTACCTCCCAGGGATGTTGAAAAGATCAAATGAAATAATATTTGTAAATAGTACTTAGCATATAGGAAGCACTATATAAATATTAACTATTATTATTAAAATATGAACTAAATAAACCAAAAGGGAAAATCATTAATAAGCTGCCCCACAAAAAGGCATGAAGACTAAATAGCTTATTCCCTTCTCCTTCAAAGCATCATGGTGTAGTACAAGGAAGAGAGGAGTCCTACTTCTGCCATTTAATACTCACGAAATCCTGGGTGAGTCATTGAAGTATTCTCATCTGTATGAAGGGAAACCATTGAGATTGGGGACTGACTAGAATACAAGGCAAACAATGTTTTTGCTGATGGAAAATATGTATTAAAAGGCAAGGATGTGAACTCTGCCAACTTTACTTAACTTCAAATGAATCCCAATCAAGGAGGATCTTGGGAACAAGACACCTTCCTGCATCAGTGTCTGTCATCATAGCTCCTGTGCATTTGGCTGGACAGAGATACTAAAATTATGTGGGGAAGACACTCTCACAATCAAACATCTAAAGAAGTTACAAGAAATTTCCTAAACTTAAATCAGATAGTCATCTGGGACCATGGACTTTGGATCGGCACCAGACAAAGATTGTTAAAAGAACAGATTATGACTTAGCCTAGGATATTAGGCTGACTTGAGCTTGTGGCTGCCCTAGCTCAGGGAGCTGTGCTGGCTCATAGTTTCAGCTCTCCACTAATGCTCTCTTGGGGATGGTAGGGAGGGAGGCTTTCTGGACACAATGCACCTTAGTAGATGGAAGCAAAGAATTCTAGCTAGAATTCATATATAGTGCTTTAAGATTTGCAAAGCATTACACAGGTGTTATCTCATTTGATCCAATAGATGTCCCTGGAGAGCTGAATCACAGCACAAGGTAGAGAACAACTTAGTGGACCATTCACCAGAGGAATTAACATGATACCCAGGGGGGAAAAAAAGGCATCATCAGCAGAGGACATCTGCAGTGTTAGAGATGCAAATTGCTTGCTCACACACAATGGGTACTTCACACATGTACTCTAGCCATATTGGTTCCTAACATGTAACTACATGGTATTCATACGTATCCATCCTTTTGAGCATGATTCCTGGATAAATTGCATATATTTCCTTGACCAATGATTTTTTTTTTTTTTTTTTTAAATTCTCATCAATCCCAACTAAATTGGCTAAGTCTGGCAAGTCGGGAAGAATATATCCCATCTGTACATGAGAGAATCTTTTCTTGCCATCTTATTTACTATATAGATGAAATCAATGTCTTGTGCTTTAAGCTAATGTGTCCTCTGGCTGGCAGATGAGAACATAAATATAAAACTGGAAATTCATGAAGGATGGACTTGAGTGGGTGCTAACCCCCAGAGTGCTTCAAACCTGGATAGCTGCAGCCATGAGTCTTAGGGATTCCCTGATGTACTACCTGAAATGCAGAGCATAGGATTTGCCCTGCTCACTTCATAGTGTGGTTCTTTAGAGCAAATGAAATGCTGAAATCTGAGCGCGCTCTTTGTAAACTTTAAAGTCGTAGGCAAATGGAAGAATTATTATTATTACCTATCCAACTTCAACTCTAGCCAAGCTTATCAGTATACAAACCATCTGGTTCCTCCTACTGCACTACTGCAAAATGCCATCTTCCTCCCAAAATGTCCATCCATCCTCATCACTTCTTTCAAGATCTAACCAGGGTGTGCTAGTAGATGTTTAACAACCTGCTTCCTGAAAATGGCAAAATACACCTTTTTATTCATCAACTTTCTTAAATCTACATAGTAAACAAGGTAATAAATCAAACCCTTATTTGTAGAATGCCAAATTTCCAGGGCGTGAAGTGTTCTGAAAATTTAACAATCAGTTCTCAGGAGTGGATAGAAACCAGGCCACAGCATACCGCAGGATTTACTCCCATGTCCAATTCATCCTTCACATGATTGAAAGGAGACCGTTCTTTTTGTTTGTTTGTTTTTTTCTGACCAAAGGACAGCACCAATGCTTTGCCACTGACAGATAAACATAATAAAGTTATGAATCCAAGCTAGGTGAATTCATAACTTCAAGCTAGGTGGGTGGAAAATCCTGATCTTGTTTCCTTTGCTTATCTTTTGTCCAGGATCAAATTCATTTGCTGCTAAGCCAGAGAGGATCTTGGGGGCTGCTACACAAATTAGCTAGTTATCTAGAACAGAAGGTTTTGATCTCCAGCCCAGAAGGAGGGGGCTGAAAAGGAAAAACCTAATCTTAGCCTGGGGGCACTCTGCTTGGCCTTTGTTATCTGGGTAGAATGGCTGTAACTAAACAGATGTTAGCCTGCCCTTTTCCAGGAAGAGATCCTAGTAGTCACTATTCCTTATTAGTCTAAGGCTGATGGCCTGATTGCCTACCCACTTGCACACACATACATATGCTTATAGAAATATTGATATCTTGTCTCATTCTCTCTCTCTCTCTCTCTCTCTCTCTCTCTCTCTCTCTCTCTCTCTCTCTCTTTCTCTGTATAAACATACATAGATTTTATACACACACATACACACACACACACACATATATATTTGTGTTTATGTATCCGTGTGGATACACAGAGATACACACACACACACACACACACACACACACACACACACACACATATAGCCTAGGAAGTGCTATACTGCATATGGCACTGGATCTGAAGTTGGATCTTCATGGGTTCAAATCTGGCCTCAGACATTCACTAGCTGTGTGATCCAGGGGCAAGCCACTTAACCTTGTTTGCCTCAGTTTCCCCATCTGTAAAATGAGCTGGAGAAAGAAATGACAAATCACTCCAGTATGTTTGGCCAAAAATTTCAAGTGGTCATGAAGAGTTGGAAATGACTGAATGATAAAAAATATCACACATACACACACACACACACACACACACACACACACACACACACAAATGTGTTTCTATCCTTGATGGAAGATTAGGTCACTTGTCCAAATCACAAAGGTAGTGAATGAAGGGCAGAATTGGGATTTAATCTTGGGTCCTCCTGACTTCAGGGCCAACAAACACTCTATCTACTATATATATTATCAGCCTCACTAAAAGGGCCCCATGTTCCATGATCTCTTTCTAATAATGGCTTTCAGGTTTCAAGTAGAAAGCCTTTCCTTGCACCAATTATCCTGAACTCTCCTCTCAACTCTCCCCCAAACTCCGGTTTCTACCAGATTCATTCACCTAGCACCATCAATTCAGAGAGGGTGGTCACAGCAGGGGGTTCTGTATAAACAGGAAGGCCCTCTGGGATTCTTCAGGGAAAAGACAAGAGCACATCATTTTATTCAGGGCATACCGGAGGGTTTTTTTGAGGGATTTTATTAAAAGGATAGTTTTACAAGGAAACTAGCCCGGGGCTGCTATGCTAGATGTTCAGCCAGGATATATGCATTTTGACTGATAAAGTTTCTCAGCTAAGATAATTAAAATGTGAATCACAGCTGAGTCACTAGACAGAGAAAATGGTCAATGAGCAGCTCCCATTTCCTCCCTGCTTCTTTCTTATCGATGAGTCAGCAAAAGTCACAATCCATATATGAGAAGGGAAAGGAGAAAGGTCCTGGGAGGGCAGGAGGAACTAATAAATTTTTTTTTTTTAATATTACTAGAAACTGCTTCCCCCTAATTCCACAAATCTTATATTAATTGTCCAAGAACTGATAAGCCAAGTATTCTAATAAACTCCTCATATACAGCCACATCTAGAAAACTGCCATTTTTTTTCCCTCTCTGCTTCATCACTGCGAACAATAACTGTGCTTCTCACCACACCTGAACCAGCTGTAAAATTCTGCTCTTTCCTTTCCACCCCTCCTCAGGCTTTTCTGGGAGCTCCGGGAGAGCTGCCAGCCCTGGCCTTCTCCAGAAGAACGGAGAAATAATAAGAAACAAAAATTTGCATAATCCCTTAAGGTAGTACTTTCCTCCCAACAACTCTAAGAGAAAGGTTAGGCAAATAGAATAATCCCATTTTACAGCAAAAGAAACAGAGGGTAAGAAGACAGGGTCATGAAAATAATAATTATTAGGTTCTGGAATCAAACTAATCTCCTGACTCCTGGGTCAGTATTAACTCAATTGAACCACACAGAAGTTCTGCTGGATCTGGATAATAAAGGGCATAGATGAGGGAGGATAATAAATAACCTAGGATTTCCCAAATGATGATGCTAAGAGAGGCTCTTGCTGATAATAGTGAAGCTACAGTGAAAATAATGGGCATGTCCATAGGATTTCATTTCTCACAGTGTTAAGAACTGAGAGGCCATTTCTAATTGGAAGAAATTCTCTGTATTACATTTCCCAGAAGGTGATATACACATGAGCCTGTTGTTGTTCTTTTATCTATTTGATGACTAGCTAGATGGTATAGTGGATTGAATACTGGTCGTGGAATTAGGGAGATCTGAGTTCAACCAGCTTCAATTATTTTTTGGCCTTAGTTTCCAATTATAGAATGTGGATAACAATAGCAACTATTTCCCAGGGCTATTGCAAAGATCAAATGAGATAATAATTACAAAGTACTTAGTACAGTGTCTGGCAATTAGTAGGCATTATATAAATGCTAGTTTGTTGTTATATATTTATAGAGTATTCTGGATGTTGTTGTTTAATCATTTCCAGTTACATCCAGCTCTTTGTGATTCCATTTGGGGTTTTTTCTTAGCAAAGATACAAAGAGGGATTTGCCATTTACTTCTTCAGGTCATTTTACAGG
The DNA here is from genome assembly GCF_048593235.1 of Sminthopsis crassicaudata. Classification (NCBI taxonomy): domain Eukaryota; kingdom Metazoa; phylum Chordata; class Mammalia; order Dasyuromorphia; family Dasyuridae; genus Sminthopsis; species Sminthopsis crassicaudata. The sequence goes on along the minus strand of NC_133617.1, from coordinate 70,624,066 downwards.
TGAGGAAACTGAGACAAATAGGATTAAGAAATTTGCCCAGGGTCACACAGCTAGTAAGTGCCCAGGAGGTTGAATTTGAACTCAGATCTTATTGATTCCATGCCTAGTTCTCAATCCATTTAACCACCTAATTGCCTCCTATATAAGGCTGTAGCATGAAGACCACTAAGAGAGAACTCACATTGGTCAGAAATGTTAGAGAGAGAGGGGGTAGGGGTAGGGGAGGGAGGGAGGGAGGGAGGGAGAGAGAGAGAGAGAGAGAGAGAGAGAGAGAGAGAGAGAGAGAGAGAGAAGAGAGAGAGAGAGAGAGAGAGAGAGAAGAGAGAGACAGAGACAGAGAGACAGAGACAGAGAGACAGAGAGAGACAGAGAGAAGAGAGAGAGAGAGACAGAGAGAGAGACAGAGAGAGAGAGAGAGAGAAAGAGAGAGAGAGAGAGAGACAGACAGAGAGACAGAGAGACAGAGAGAGAGAGAGACAGAGAGAGAGAGAGAGACAGAGAGACAGAGAGAAGAGAGAGAGAGAGAGACAGAGAGAGAGAGAGAGACAGAGAGAGAGACAGAGAGACAGAGAGAGAGAGAGAGACAGAGACAGAGAGAAGAGAGAGAGAGGAGAGAGAGAGAAGAGAGAGAGACAGAGCGAGAGAGAGACAGAGAGACAGAGACAGAGAGAAGAGAGAGAGACAGAGACAGAGAGAGACAGAGAGAGACAGAGAGAGAGAGAGAGAGAGAGACGAGAGAGAGAGAGAGACAGAGAGAGAGAGAGAGAGAGAGAGAGAGAGAGAGACAGAGAGAGAGACAGAGAGAGACAGAGACAGAGAGAGAGAGAGACAGAGAGAGACGGAGAGATGAGAGAGAGAGAGAGAGAGAGAGAGAGAGAGAGAGAGAGAGAGAGAGAGAGAGAGAGAGAGAGAGAGGGATTGAGAGAGAGAATGAATGGGTGTATGTTGCCATAATGAGAAATACTAATAAAAGATATGAATATGTGGGAGGGGAGAGAGATTAATAGATATGGTAAGATGTGGCACTGCAGTAGGTGTAGGGAAACAGGATGACCATCCAGAGTGCAGTTACATTTGTACCATGAAAATTCCCAAGCTTTGTTAAGAATCCCAGGAAAGAAACTCCAACTGGCAGGTAATATTACATCCTAACTTTTTATCACTATTTTGGAAATGACTGAGTCTTCTCTACCTCTAAATTGGGAAATCATGAAGAGAAAATTAGAAAATTGTCCCACTGAAGATAGATTGTACTCCTTCTTTTGTTTACAGATGCAGAAAATGTTTTACAATTTAAATCTCTTGCTTATAATTTTTTAATGAAATGTTTTTTGCTATTAGACTTACACATCTCTGGTATGGTCTAGCAAGAAAGGACGTAGATTGGGTTTGGGCTGTGAGTCACATAAATGATGACTGCCAAACAGCCACACTGAACCTGGAAAAGGCGAAGGCGTGCTACAATCCCAGGAAATTACTAGAAATTAGAGAGAAGCCAGGAATTCCTGCTTCCTTTACTGAACCATCCATCCCCTGAACTGAATTAGCAGCATCCTAGCATCCCATGAACCTTGGAATCCAAGTCTTGTAAGCCTAGGCTAGGCCCTTTGGGGAGAAGGGGAAAAGCTGCAGAGTCACCACTAACAGGGAGAAGGGAGGTAGGTAATTAGTATCTATTAATGCCCACTCTACTGCATCCTATCCTGTTTGTTTGATAGCATAGAACACAGTGAATCAGGGTAACTCATAGTAACACCCTGGACTCAAGGGAGAAGAAGCTGGTACCCTGAGAGAAAATAGTAATAAAGTCATAGAATCTTAAGAGTTGAAAAAAAAGGCATTTGCGAAAAGGCATCTAATACAATCTCTACCTGAACAGGAATTTCTTCCACTTCATCCCATTACCAAGCCTCTATTTGAATATAGCAATGGGAAATCCACTAATTCCCAAGGAAGCATCTCCACTTTTGGACAAATCCAAAATGTTGTTTGTTTGTTTAATATTGCAGGAAAACGATTGTCTTTACAACTTTGCCCAGTACTCTGAGTTTTGCTCTCACGTACAGCCTGGAACTGAAGATTAAAAAAATGGCATTCTCATTGTAAAAAGGATGCTATTTTCCTACCAGCCCAGAGAGTATCAGAATATTCAGGTCTTGGGAAGACTGAGGGATACTTTAATCTATCAAGTTCAAGAAGTTTGGAATCACCTAATTTAGACCCTAAATAGATTGCTTTTAAGCATATTTCTAAGAGTCTTACCTTCTATTATTTCTGATAATGGATAAAGCCTAGAAAACATATCTTGTGCTCTCAAGTGTATAGAGACAGGTTAGAAGACAAAGAAATGAATGTTAGGAAGGGATACTTGGAAATAAAGTAATTAGGGTGTGGTAAAGCTTTTTATTCTGTTAGACAATTCTGCCTAACAGAAAGTCCAGGATTTTGCCAGTGAAGGTGTGAGTTTTGGGATTACATCCTGAGATCCCTGAAAAAAATTCCCTGATGATGTTGGAAGAGTACCAAAAGTTGGAGTTTGGGGCAATACGTCCCAGTAATGGGTTGCAGATTGGGGCAACCACTCTGAACACTTGCCCCACTCCCAGAAAGGAAAATGAAAATAAAAATTCAGTGAGTTCTAATAGTGCTTTGTTGCTCATATAGGGACTTACAGAGTATGTTCTGTCTCTCAGTCTCCATTTCAGATATCTAATGAAGCTATCTCCTCTTTGTGGGTTTTTTTCTTTTTTAACAGGGAAGCTTATTAACAGACTTTCTTTTCTTTTAAAATTGGTTTATTTAGGCTATATATTTCCTAATAATAATAGCTAATAATAGCTAAAATTTATATAGCTCTTACTATATGCCAGGCACTGTGCCAAGCACTTTATAATTATTATCTCCTTTGAGTATCACAACAACCCTAGGAGGTAGCTGCTATTATTATCCCCACTTTACAGATGAGGAAATTGTGGCAAACACAGGTTAAATGAATTTGCCCAAAGCCACACACACCTCACTGCCCCTATTTGGCTAATATGGGCTTTTAATATTTCTGTCAATATTCATTCATCTCTTTTTCGATCTCAGTTTTGATGGCACACAGTTGCACATGATAGTCTCTGATAATTTTCTTTCCTTTTTTGGCATTTGCTGTGAAATCTCCCCTTCCTCATTTCTAATTTTTCTCTCTCTTTTTTTAAATTGACCAATTATTTTACACATGGTTGCTTATACTACTCTTCTCTATAGCTCATCTTCATCTTATTCATCCCTTAAGACCTAGTTCACATCTCATCTCCTCCATAAAGAAGGCCTTCTGTCTTGCTTATCCTATTCAGTCTATGCAAGTTTTTATTTCTTGTGAGTCCATTTTTTCATCAGTAGAAAAGGGATAATAATAGGGATCATTGGTAGAATGGGGATTGCCCTGCTTACCTCATTGGACTATTATTCCTGGCTCCCTTCAAGACCTCCTCCAGACAGCACTTTCAGGTCCCCATACCCTCTAATATTATCTTCTATTTATTCTATGGTTCATCTTGTATGTACTGATTTATAGATATGTTGTTTCCCCCATTAGAATATAAGCTCCTTAAGAGCAGGGACTTCTTTTATTTTCATTTATCTATCTATCTATCTATCTGTCTATTTATTTATTTATTTTGCTGAGGCAATCGGGGTTAAATGACTTGCCCAGGGTCACACAGCCAGGAAGTGTCTTTGAAGTCAAATTTGAACTCAAGTTCTCCTGATTTAAGGACTGGTGCTCTATTCATTACACCAATTAGCTGCTCCATTTTTTTTTTCTTTTCCTTTGTATTCTGAACACTTAGCTCAATCCTTGGCACACAGGCATTCAAATACTTGTTGACTAATTAAATATTTAAGCTTTATGGAAATAAAAGTTGTTATTCTGCTCAGGGTAACCACTTCACAGATCAGAGAGAACCCCAAACTCCTCACTATTCTTTTCTTCTCTCCTCCCCCATGCCCCACCCAATTTCAACTCCTTCTCCCTTTTCTGTCCCTCCTCCCCAGCATCCCATCAGCCTGCACTGCTCAGTCAAACACACCACATCACACCCTCTCTTTCGCCTGCCCTCGCAATGCAGAGTCAGCTACAGTGGCCCAGATTCAGAAATCTAGGTGGAGAGTGTTCTGATTTAGATGGCTGGAGTTACTACTCTCCTCCACTCCTGCAATGTCCTTCATTCACAGGGACGCAAATAGGAAGAGAAGGGATCCCACAGGAGCCACTCAGCATCAGGGTTGATGCAGACCCATCAATCACTCAAATTTGTAGCATTTATTTTTCTTTATCCTCATCCTATGCCTTGGGAGATCAGCTGAGGATAAGGATTCTCTCTTTCACTGGTCAGAGTCGGGGTACAAAGATCTTGTCCAAGGTTATACTGTGAAACAAGATCCTAAGATTATAGGATTTAGAACTGAAAAAAGGACCTTCCAGGTCATTTAATAAAACTTCCTTATTTTATAGAAGAAACTGAGTTCCACTTTGTCAAAAATTATAAAGTAACAGGAGAGCTAGGATTTCAACCCAGATTCTTTGACCTCTTCAAGAGAGAGGGGGACCCAGGAGACCCCCAGGATTCCAGTTTCCTCATTCATACTTTAGCTCTTTGGTAATACTGTTCTAAAGTAAGACCATTAACTACACTCAACAGAATAATGGGCAGGGAAGAAGCAAAGTAAGTCTATATAACAACTTGGTATTTAAATCATTTCTAAATAGATCTCAAACAAGTACCATGATAGCATATTGCATGGGGTCTCCAGATATTTCTAGAAGTGTGCCAATAATTTTTTAAAAAATATCTACATTTTAGTTATAAAGGGTTAGGGTCAACCTCATGAAATCAGACCAATGATAGGATATTCTAACTCTCTGGAAATTAAAAAGTTCTTAGCACATATTAAATGCTATATAAATTTTAGCTACTATTATTACTCTAGGGAATCTGTGGGGGACTTGTGGTCAAGGTGTCACAGGGAGAGTCTGAAGGGGAGGCAGGCAGATGGCCAGTGGGCAGATCACTGTCATGAGCCAGCTCCATCAGCCATGCCACCTGGGGACAGGTATGTTGAAGACAAATACAGAAGAGCTGACAGATGCCTCCCACTGGCTCTTGCTATTTTTAATAACAAGACTAGCAATGCAGCTACCTAGGCCATTTGATGCCTTTAAATAATATTGTCAGGTGTGTATTTATAGGATCCCTAATGTGAACAAACCTTCTCCCGAGAAAGCTGTAAGTGAGAAGTAGCCTCCACCACCCTGCAAAAGGAAGGAAAATGGCAGGCCCAGAAAAGGAGGGCAGATTTAAGATAGGTAGCAAACTGGAACATGTCTTTGTGGGCCACCAAACCTCTTCAGGGGAGCTGGGATCTGCTTGTTTCTTTTCTGCACCTTTCCTTACAATCCGAATAGATCCTTATACACTTTGCAAACATGTACAGAAAATACTTAAAGCTCCCAGTGTGTTTTTAGCTCGAAAGTTCTTTCCAGGCATAAGGTAACTAATTCCCAGGGATTGTTCAGTCATTATTAAGAGGAAGCCTGGCTTGAGCTACAGGGCCCAATATAGGAAAGAAGTCTTGTTTCTAGCTCATTTTGTGCCTTTCATTTGCATCAGGCTGACTATCTGCCTGGCTCTCTTATGCTGATCACAGTCTTGCCTTCTATTCTTTATATTAATTAAGTCCAGTACTGCCTCCAGTTTCCTGCCTGCCAAGCACTTACCTTCTCTCCCTCCCCCAACACATTCACATCACTGCCTCCCTCCTTCTTTCCCTCCCTCCCTCCAGGAAGCCCATTTATTTAAGTTGGAATAGGGAAGACAGCATGATGGTCTGGTTCTCACAATTCTAGTGACAGTCTCAATCCAACCCCAACAAAGCCTTCCGCTAAAATCGGGCTCCCAAATGCAGCTGAAGGGAATAAAGAGAGGCAGAATTGTAATTAACAATACCTGGCCACAAAATACTCCCAGAACAAGAACAAAAGGTGTGCTCAAAGTCACTTTTTCAGAAAAATCATTTGTTAGAGAGATCTCAGACCTTGGAACACAAAAGCCCCGTGAGTGAGGTGGATAATTCCCCATCACCAGGACACTGGGTGTCTCATGGGAAGGGACTTCAGAGCATTAAAAAATCATTCTTGGGAAAGGAGATGCTAGCTAGGGGCAAAGCAGATATTGGAGGCCACCTGGAGACGCTCTCTTTTAACCATTTATTCTTTCTATGCATGTGCCAAGCTCAATTGTTTCTCCCCATTGAAAAAGTAAAAGTGAAATCAACACCATAAAAGTATCCCCCTGGTAGAGCCCTTTGAATCAATTAAGGTTTTATCAGAACATCAGAATGTTGTAGGGGGCACAGGGCAGCCACCGCTTCATTTTGCACTGGGCTGTTTATGGACTTCATTATTGTCTCCCGAAACTTATCACAATCTCCGTGGTACTCCCTGCCCCTGTAGTCCCTTTTCTCCTTCTGATTAGGTGGTAGAGGGTGACATCAGAAAGTTCCTTCCAGATCATCTGTTTAAGAAAGGAGTCCCAGGGCAAACCACTTCATTATTTCCCCTGTGTTGGGGAAATCCCCCTCCTTTACTCTAACTTCCAATTTCTTTTTTATGTGTCATCTTCATCCATTAGATTATGAACTTCTTAAAGACTTCAGTCTTTTGCCATTTTTTGTATCCTCGGAACTTAGCACATTGCCTGGCAGATAATAGGAGCTTAAAAACTGTTTATTGCCTGAGTAACTAAATGTTGCTGCAATGGAAACCTTGTGTGGCATTTCTTTCCAAAAGGAAGCTTATGAGTTATTGTGATGGATTCTCTGTTTCTGGACTTCTGTGAGTCTTTTGTGTGTTTTGTATTTTCCATGTGAAATAAGGCTGTTGTCTGTGAAATGTGCATCTGTTACCCTGAGTGCTTGTATAAGAACTAGATTGCCTTCTTACCTATACCAGGATAAATCTAGACACATATTTAGAGTGGAAGCATAATAAGCCAAAGAGAATATAATTCTGTTGGGACAGCTCTTTGGTTTGGAATCAGTCTGTGTGAAAACAAAGCCAAGGAGGGTCCTGGTTAAATCTTTGATAAGACACACAATATATGTCTAGCTCCTTCCTCCTAGATTATGTGAACAGAATGAATGTCTTCAAGAAATATTGGATATTAATTGATAGTGATAATTACACAGTGTTTGGTACATATTAAGTCCTATATAAATTTTAGCTACTATTATTGTTTTAGAGAATCTGTGGATATTCTGTGGTCAAGGTCCAGATGCCTCTGAATTCTCCAGTTAATTTATAAAAGTTAACTAATCTTCATTGGGACCAAACACTAATTTCCTGTTTAAATGTTCTCAACACTCTGTAACAACCCATGGCAAAAGATTTCTGGATATTTCAAGGGGTGTCAAAAATTCTCAAAGTAATATTTTTGGGAGCCCTGGGTTAATATCACAAAATGATATATTTTGGCTCCTCAAAGTATAGAAATCATGGTTCTTTGGAAAAATGTGGTGATGCAGAGGGCAGATGGTCAGTGAGATCAAAATAATTATATTGTCTTTTCAACTTAAATCCCTAGAAATCAGAGGTCTTACATATGTTTTTTATAGGTTCCTTTTGAATCGGGCCTGGACTACATTTGAGATCACTAATTTTGAAAAGCCCTTCCCAATGCATTGAGATCCATAGGTAAAAATGTCCTCTGATGGGGAACTGGCTAACCTCCATTGTCAGGAAACCTCCAAAAGGAGATCCTGACATTAGGCATGCCAGGCCACAGCTATTCTAGGATGTACTCAATCTGATACAAGAGTGTTCTATCAAGGTGCCAGGAGTTGGTGAGGGCTGCCCAGGGAGGAAGGAATAGAAAGCCAGTAACAGGGGGGTTGCCTCTGAGGCCTACTTTACAAGCTGTGCTTGAGTGCAGAGTTGTAGGATGAGGGGTGAGGAATAGGGTGGGAGGTAGTGGGGAAGGGAGGAGGAAGATCGTGAGGTTTATTACAATATATTTTTATAACTCAAGAGTTGAAAATAGACATGCCGACTCCATACAGCACGCTATTCCATCTCGATGACATATCGTGCCAGTGGGTGCCTTTCCATTCACCACATCTCCATGGCAACAGGCCATTTCTCATTCACACCATCTCCACGGTTACCTTCCTTGGCTCATTCATAACTGTTACCATGGCGACTGGCTCATTGATACAATCTTTGCTCTTTAGAAAGTAGGGTTCCTGGATGAATCAATAAGGTGGGGAGGCCAAGGGTGAGGGCTAATAACTTAGAATCCGGGAAGAAGAAAAGATGGTAAAGGAAGACTGAAAAATATTATAGGCCAATATCTGCTTACAGATTTGGAAAAAATTTCAGTCTTATCAAGACTAGACCTGCTGCAATGTGCCTACACCAGTGTCAGTGCATGAGGGAGTTGTTTCTGACACACACTAGCATATAATTCCCTTCAGCATCCTTGACTTAATTCTCTTGATTCGGGTTCACACAGACTCTAGGGTGAATATCATGAGGAAGGACTACAGTATTCAAGCACAGGTGCCTAATATTAGCACACTTCCAACCCAACTCAGATTGGGATATCAACACATATTTATCTCTATCCATTGTTTCAAATCTAGGAGAAGAGTGGAATCCCAAATCATCTGGTTTAAGAATAAGATTGATGATGGATAAGTTGAATGCTATTTGAACAAAAGTGGGTTGGGATGGAGCAGGAAGAGGTCTTTTCTTTTTTAAAATTCTTGTTTGTTTTGTTATATATTTCTATCTCTGTCACTTTTCTTAGGACCGCAAAGATTTCTTTCTATAACTTCATATTTGTCTTAAATAGCAACTCCTAGATTCTAAAACCTTAGGTTGGTGATTTGGAATTGTAACATAGGCTCAACTCCAGCCCCTTATTCCCCTTTCATTAGCCCCATTTGCTCCCATCCCCTCCCTAGCTATACATAGCTACATTTCTGCTGAATCTCTAAGTACTTTGTTTATGGTGAGGCTGGGCAAATCACAGGAGGTGAGAGCTGGAAGGGACTTCAGAACATTTCATTTTAGAGAGGAGCAGATAGATGAAGTGATTTATTTAAAACACAAAGGTATTTAGCAGCATAAAACAGGTTTTGAACTCCCACCCTGAGGCAATGCCTGGCTGTAAGAAGAAGGAGGCTACCATTTGTCCAGGTCAGAAAGAAGCTCAAACCTCTGAGGTATCTGGCACTGACCCAGGCTGCCAATCTGTCAGCTCTCATCCAGGGCTAGAGGGAAACGTGTCACATTAACTATCCACAGACCCACTCAGTCACTTTCCAGTGTCCTGTCCCTCAGGGTACCTTACACATCACTGGGCAGGAGCAAGCAAGAGACAGGGCTGCTGTCACTCCCTCTGGAGTTTCTGGGTGCAAGAAGCAATGGAGATAGTAATAGTTGTTAAGGACATTGAGAAATGGGACAGGTACTAACAAATGGAAAACAGTCAAGTGGGGCCCATTTTGTGTTAGGTAGGTGCGGCAGCCTGTTTCCCCTCAAAGGCCCTGGGCTGGGCTCTCTCCTGCTACTCTTGCTTCATTTAGCCCTGACATGTTGTCTTGTCCTGAATGTTAATACATCACTCTCCAGAGATACACAATTTAAACTCAGAATTTAAAAGGTAGCAGAACATTAGCAAGGCTTCTTTACTCTGGTTATGCCCTGGATCCCTTCAGCAGTCAATCTGGTGAAGAATATGGATCATTTTTCAGAAGAATGTTTTCAAATGAATAAAACAAAATTCGTAGGATTATAAAAGAAACCAATTCTGTAGAAATACAGTCATGGACCCCAGGTTTAGAACTCCTCCTGCCTCAGGGATGATTGCAGCCAAGCTTCTCATTTACTCTCTGAGATTCTGAGATATGGAGAAATGAAGTGAAAGAACCATGGATATAATCCGGGTCTCCAACATGTTTTTCACTATTGCCACATTATCTCCCCACATACTATGCTGATCCAATTTAAGCAATCAAAAACCTTTCAGTTAATAGCCTAGTTTGGAAAGTCTACATAGTCACATGTGTCCTTCTGCTATGTCACCTAGAGTATGTTCATAGACATAGTTCCTATAAAATGCTTTTCTTTTCAGCACCTAGGACAGAGTCCCTCCTCACCATAAATGTAATTCTAATAGGCATTATTATTGTATCATATAGCACCTGAAGGGCTGCAAAGTGCTTTACAAATCTCTTATTTGATGATCATCACAACAATAATATGAAGTAGGTGCTACTATAATCTCCATTTTACAGACAAAGGAATGAGGCAGATGGAGATCAAATGACTTGCCTAAAGTCCCAGAGCAAGTAAATATCTTAGGCTAAATTGGAATTCAGGTGTTCCTGACTCCAGGTCCAGTGTTCTATAAACTGTATTAGTTGGCTTCCTATAGTATAGTGGAAAGAATACTGATATAGAGTTCAAAAGAACTGGGTTCAAGTCTTGCTATTAGATCAAGTCATTTCACCCTTTTGGGACTTGGGTTTTTTATTCTATAAAATGGCTGGTGGGGAAGAGGAGAAAGAAGGTGAAGTAATGAACTATAAAATATCTAAGATATCTTTGGCTTCTAGATCCTATGATCAATCAATCAAGAAAGCAAACATTTTCAGAAGACTTATTAGGTGCCAGGCACTGTGTTAGGTAGTAGAGATGCAAAAAGAAAGGGGAACCATGAATTGTCATAGCCCCTTACCATTACAATGAGTCTCCTACAAGTTCTAAGTCACATGACCTCAATAACCTTGCTATCAGAGAGTGCCACAGAAAAGGTACCTCAGACTTTAAGTATCTTTGTGTACATGATAAGGGAAGAGGTGAGGACAAGAGGCAGGACTTCTTAGCAAAGATCCCAAACATTTTCTCTCACTCCCTTTAAACACCTACAAATCATAGAACATGGGCATAGAACAAGGTGATACAATGGACAGAGTGCCAAGACTAGAATATGAAAGCCTCATCTTCCCCAAATCCTGCCTCAGACACTTATTAGATGTGTGAGTCTGAACAAGTCAGTTCCTCACCTGTCAAATGAGTTAGAAAGGAAATGGCAAATTAATTATCTTTGCCAAGAAAACTTTCAATAGGGACATGAGGAGTTGGACATGACTGAAACATGACTGAAAAACATCAAAATGATAACATATATCCAAATGGAATGGCCATTTCTCTAGCTTTTTTTCCCCCACAAATGGGTAAACTAAGGCCTAGAAAGAAGACCTGATTGATCACCACTCCTTTTAAAACAAAAAACCTTTCCCATCAAAGAAAGGTAGCACAGCAGCTTAACTTCTTCATTTTCTATAAAAATTTTCCTATCTTCCTGACTTCTGGGGACCTCACCATTTTGTATTTATTCTCTTTTTATAAATTCTATATATATCTTTGGAGAATCAGAGACTTAAATCTGGTCTGGACCTCAGAGGCTATCAATATGTACTTATTTTCTGACTTGTTAGAAGGTAAGCTCCTTGAGGGAAGGGACTGTTTCATCCTTTATATTTGTATCCCACTACCTAGAAGAGGGCCTGGCCCAGAGCAGATAATAAATCAGTATTTGACTAATTAATTCACTGTGAATCTGGAGATATACCCTATCTGCTGATTCAGTCTCTGACTAGTCATGAGACCATGGTCAAATCACATACTTTCCCTGAGCTTACTTCCTCATAAAATGAGGGTGTGAGGTAGGACATATCCCCAGGTGGGCACTTGTTCAGCTGTTAAAGCTGTGGTGAGATGGCCAAAGATCTCAGATTCCCTTTGGGACAGCAGGGACCTTGTAGAGAGGAAGCCTTGTCACAGAATCACAAAATCAGTGTTAAATGGGAGTTAGAGACTAATACAAGCCCTACACAGATAAATTCCAAGAACTCTTCAACAACCCACCACCATGGCCAATACTTAGTGTCAGCCAGATATCCTTCCCAGTCTGTCCAGATTTAATGCTCATACCTCTTGGGGTAGTCCATTCCACTTTGAGGAAGCTCTAATTGTTTTGAAATTTTCTCTTATCACAAACCTAAATAGGCCTGTTTACAATTTTCCACCTAGTTCTACCCTCTGGGCCAAGGTAAACAAGTGTAATCACTTTTTCACAGGCAGCTCCTTTAAATTCTTGATGACAGCTGTCATGTCTTCTCTTTTCCTCTCCAGGCTAAATTTTCCCAGTTCTTTAAACTGATCCTTATGTGACATGGTCTCTTGGTCCCTCTCAGTTTTGTTCACCCTCTAACTTGCCCATATTCTTCTCCAAATGTGGTACCCGTTATTCCATCCTGCTGAAATATTTTTGAAATCTAACTGTAATTCAACAATGCAGTTTCTAACACATTTCCCCTGCAAGTATTGTTCCTAGCCTATTTTGGGATTTCCTCACAGAAGGATCAGGAATAGATTTTATTACTACTGTAATTATAAATCAGCATCAGCTTAAATGGGCTACCTAATAAAGATGCAAATGCTTTTTTTCCCCATTTTTGCCCCTCCCCATTTGAAATCTTATCATTTCTATCTTCATAATATCTCTCACACCAGTCCCTTTCTCTATGCTCATCCAGCTGACTCCCATTCCTTCCACTCTCAGTTTAAGCCACTAGTATAAATGAATGAATAGATAAGCATTTATTAACTGCCCACTATATGCCAAGCACTGTTCTAAGAATTGGCAATAGAGAAAAAAATAAACACACCAAGATTTCAAGTAGCACACATTGTAACTGAGAGGGACGATACAAATTATCCCTAATATCGTCCTGTAGCAGGGCAGATGTCAATGCTATCCCTCCTACATATGTATGTATGTATATATATATATATATATATGCCTGTATTTATTCATATGGATGTGTATGTATAGTTGTATATATAAATATGTATATAAGTATACATATTTATTTATGTCTATAAAATTCCCTTTTTTGTTCCCTCAGCAGAATCAACTCTAAAACCTCTAGATCTGTTAATTGCTTCTTGACATTAAGTCTAAAGTGTTCTCTCTGCTAGTGTTCTGGATTTTACCCTCTGTGGCCAAATAGAATTAGTTGAATCTTTTCTTTTGCCAGACAGCTAGCTAGTGCATTAGATAGAGTGAAGAATATGAAGTCAAGAAGACTCATCTTCCTCAGATATTTACTAGCTGTGTGACCTTGGGCAAATTACTTTACCCTGTTTGCCTCAGTTAGGTTATCTGTAAAAAGAGCTGGAGAAGGAAATGGCAAACCATTACAATATCTTTGCCAAGATAATGAAGTCACAAATAATCAGACATGACAAAACAATAATCCCTTTTGCCCCATGACAGCCCTTCAAATATATGAATACAATAATCATTCCTCTCTGCCAATCCCTACTCTACCACTCTCTTCTCTTTTCCAGGCTGAACAGTCCTTCCAATAATCCCCATGTGACATGAACAGCTTGCTTTCCTCTGGATACTCATAAATATCCTCCTTAAAATGTGGTACCCAGAATTGAACACAATATTCTAGATGTGTGAATATTCTCTTCTCCTTTAATGTTCCTCCTCTTCTCCTCTATTTACATGTTGCTTTGGAGAGAATGTGGCACTTGGAGGCAGGAAGAATTGTATTGGAAACATGATTTACAATATTAATTAGTATAATCACCATTAACCTCCCTGAATTTCAGTTTCCTTATCTGTAAAATGGGAACAAAGATATCTGTGGAACTTACTTTATTGGGTAACTGTAAGGATTAAATCAGGTAATATAGATAAGGCACTATGTTATTTTAACCTTCTCTGTCATTTTGGTTTTCTCTCACCCATATCATTTAGCCTTATGCCTTGTACTTTCTCCCTCCCCCCCTATTCCCAACCTTCTCTGTTCTCTGTCCAGTCTTTCTCTTCTTTCAATACTATTATTCATGTACTAATCAACACACCTTTGAAACACTCCCCTTCCACTCCCCCTCAGTTCTTCTCCTTCTAACTTCCTCTTTAGCCACTAAAATTAGCTCTTCCTATCATCTTTGTCCCCAGAGCTCCTGTCCTGGTTTCTTTCTGGGCTCACAGCTGCCTATTTGTGTCTTAAATACTACATTTTGCTTCTTTGCCACAGCTATTGAAAAAAACAACAACAACCTGGAGCATTGCTGAGATACTGAGGGGTTTTCATCTATAAAAAATGTGTGTATATATATGAAATTTCACATACGTATCATGTATATATATGTATATATATATATCTCCAAATAATTCTAGCTTTGAAAAAAGAAACAATAAATCCTAAAAAGAACTTATACCCCAAATTTTTATTTATAATTTTAACATGATTCTTTAAGGAAAATCCAAGAGAGCAAGAATAAACAGAACCTCAGTGTTCTGCTAGTCAGAAGCTGAAGAAGAGTGAAATTAAAAGAGGAGCACAATGTCAGAGGCAGAAGGAACTTTAGAGATTGCTATCCAGTCCAACTGAGATCTGAATTCCATTTATAACTTATTCAACAAGGAGTCATCCAGGATTTGCTTACAAAGCAAAGGGAGAACCCATTATGTCCTTAGCAGCCCATTCCACTATTGTATAACTCTAATTGTTAGGAGATTTTTCCTTACATAAAACTCCAATCTTCCTAGTTCTGTACTCTGAGGCTGAGCAGAACAGGTCCAATTCCTTTTCTACATGACAGGTCATCAGGCACCTGAAGACAATAATCATGTCCCTTCCCTGAATATCTTTTTCTTTCCTGCCAGATTAAATGATCCATTTCCCTGAACTAATCATCATGCAGTATGATCTTGAAACCTTCATCATTCCTAAATTATGATGCTCAAATCTAAATATAGTGATCCATTGGTCTGATCAGGTACAAGTTAATTTTTTGAACCCAAGTGTAAGACCTTATACCCATTTCTATTTAATTTCAGCTTAGTAGATTCTTTTAGATGTTTTGGATTGGCAAGATCTTTTTTATTTCCGACCCTGTCATCTCTCCCAGCTTTGTTGTCACTTGAAAATCTGATAAGTATGTCACTCGTGTCTTTATTCAAATCATTGATAAAAATTGCAAATGGCACAAGCCAGGCAGAGATTTCTGGGATGTTTTATTAGGGACTTCCTGCCAAGTTGACACGGAGCCATAAACCTTTAGTCTAATCATTCAACCAGTTTTGAATTCATCTTAGTTGGATTGTTAGGGAGTATCCAGCTTTTTCTCAAGAATATTATAAAGTAACTTTATCAAATGCTTTACTAAAATTTAGGTGAACTATATCTTGAGCATTCTCCTGACTTAACAGTACGGTAACTGGTTATAACTCTTTAAAAAGGTCAATGTGGGGTGAGAGAGACATGAAGTTAGTCTGGCATGATCTGTGCTTGATGAAGTCATGCTGGATGATAACTGGCACCATTTCTTTTTCTGGATGTTCATTTGCCATCTCTTTAAATATCCATTCTAGAATTTTTCCCGGGGAATCAAAGTCAAGTTTCCTGAGCTCTAGGTGGCAAACTCTATTCTCTTCTCCTTTCTGAAAGTCTAGTTGACATTTATTCTCCTCCAGTCTTGCAGCACCTCTAGAATTCTCCATTATTTGATGGAAGATAGAATTCTCCATTATCTTTCAAATATAATTGACAATAGCTCAGCAATTGCATTTGCCAGTTCTTTCATTACCTAAGGCTGTAGTTCATCTGGAGCAGGTGACTTGAATTGATCAAGGCAGCTAGAAGCTCTCTTACTATTGCCTTCCTTCTCTAGTGTTTCAACTCCCTGTTAGCCATTTTTTGTTCTATCATTTCCAGAACAAAGGTCATTATCCTTTGCAGAGAAAACAAACGCAATATGAGAATTGAGCAACTCTGCTTGATTTCTTGTCACTTTTCATTGTCAAATCCGATGTCGCTTTAAAAGCCCCAAGTTATCATTAATGATGAAAGTGAGCTGACGCCTTGGGGTCATGGAAAGGCAGATGCCCTTCCATTAGCCAGTGCTGAGTTAACAACAAAATCTTTATTCCTCTGAAGATTTTTCCTGACAATGGGCTCATGATTTTAAACATCTTACAGGAAACAAAAAATTCTATATTGTTTAGTCATTTCTGACTTTATGAGTCCATTTGGGGTTTTCTTAACAGACTCTGGAGTGGCTTGCCATTTAACAGATGAGGAATTATGGTAAATAGGGTTAAGTGGTTTGCCCAGGGTCACACATCTAGTGAGGATCTGAGGGCAGATTTGAACTCAGGAAAATGAGCCTTTCTGATTCTAGGCCCAGCTCTCTAACCATTGAGATATCTAGCTATCCCATCTACAAATATAGGAGTCTAGTAAAGACAGCTAATTTAATTCAATGTAACCATCATTGATAGAGCCTATACTACTTGCAAATCCATTTACAATAAGGCTATAATGAAAGAGAAAATTCCATAATCCTCTTTAGCAGTTAGAGCTACCAAGAAAGCTAAGGTAGAAATGCTTAGAATCCAGGCCTAGATGCTACCTTAGAGACAGAGGATCATATGAATTCATCTTCATCTCACCACTTTTCCTATAATGGTCACTTTGCTCTATCAGAATCTTTTTTGGAGTCTTAAACAAATAAGCCAAAGAGCTAAAAAATGATATGTAGCAGCACCATTCCTTTAGGCATCAAGAATTCTTCACAGAACCCCTTCTTTATGGGGTCATTCATTGTTTTAGAGGAAAAATGCTAATTTAAGAATTCTTGATCCTTCGGGACCATCTCTCATTCTCTCTTTTTACCATTATAAATTCTCAAGAAATAACTGGATGCTTTAAGACTTAGGATTTTAGAGTTGCTCCAGGGGACTAAGGCTATTTAGCACACTATTCTCCTTTTACCAAGCAGGGAAACAAAACCCAGGTTTAATAGTCAGTAAAATCCTATCTCATGTCTCTATATTTCAATTTCCAGTTGCATACTAGCAGGAAGAAAGTATCAATCAAAGATGGAACTGGAGGAGATCTTTCACCTTTAAGAAACAAAATGAGTGGGTGCCATATGAAGAATTTCAATGATATGGCTCCTGAAAAGCTATTTTCCTTACCCACTAGCAACCATATCTCCCACAATCCAGGCTTGTTTGGATAGTAGAAATGGAAAATGCAATAATCAAAGGAAAGGGCAGGGGAAAAAAGAAAAAAAATTGGAATGAGGATAAGAAATGAAAATCAAGGGTCTCAAAGAAGCTGTTATATGCCATTTAACAAGTCATGGCCTCTGGATTTTTAAAGTCACATTTGTAGCCAACTTTGATCACAGAAGCTGACATTTCCACAGAAAAATATCAAAAGTTTCAGTTAAGAAAAGCCAGTCTTTATCAAAGCCAACTGGGTCAGGGCAGGAGGTGAACAGTGCTACGGCTTTCTTTCTGTCTTTGTCTCTTCTCTCTGTCTCTTTCTCTCTCCATCTCTGTCTCTGGTCTCTCTATCTCTCTCTGTGTTTCTCTGCCTCTGCCTCTGCCTCTATCTCTCTTTCTTTCAGCAGTTGTGATGCTAATTAGCCCAAAAGTCATGATTTATTATTAAATTTGAACTTGAATTAGGTAGATGATTCTCAAGACCCAAAAACTGTCTCTAGGGAGATTGGACAGTTTAGAGTCTAAAATAATCTTATACAAATAGGGGTCAGGGGAAAGAGAAAACAAGAATTTATTAAGCACCTATTATGTGCCAGATCCCATGCTAAGCATTTTATAAACGTTATCTCATAGGTACTTAATAAATGTTGCTGTTTGTCTTTCATTTTCCAAGAAGACCATGATTTAGGAAGGTAATGTCATAATATGCAAATGAATTGGATTTAAGTGAAGGACAGCAAAGTTATCAGCCTCACTTTTTCCTCTGGAGCCATCTGAGTCCAGTCCTGGATTCAGTGGGAGACCCCAGCATTGTTAAGCTAATGTCTTTCCCAGGTCTCAGTTTTAATGAGGCAACACCCATTCAATGATTTAGCCCAGGTAAGAAATGAAGCAAAGAATTATCTCTTTCCTAGTTAAAAAAAAAAAAAAAATCAATCCTGGAGGGAAAGACACTCAGGGTGTCTAGTCAAAGCATAAACAGTTGCCATTTACAGTTACTTGGAGATTTCAGAGTCCAAACAAAGCCCAAGTGAGATTTGGGTTGGGACCTAATGGCGGCAGATCAATGAGAGCCAGAGTGATCTGGATTTAAGGCATGGTCCTTAGGGGAAAAAAATCTAGCCCATAAACTCTAAGATATCCTGAGAGGTTCAGAGAGTAAGGTCCCACAGGAGTTACAAAGACTGTGGTCCTGTCCTCAGGTGAGAGACTCCAACTTGAGAGAGGGAGATAGGTTTGTAAATGAAGATGTTTTGAACAAGAAGTCTAGTTTCATCCCTCTCTTATGCCTCTTCTTCCCCTTTCTGTCTCCATCCTCCTATAAAGGAAGAGGGGACTTGGGATCCCAGATGGGATGAGACCAGTCAGAGCCTCAATGGTTCCTGAGCTCTCCCTCCAAATGGTCATCTGCCTTCCATGAATCCCTTCTCCCCATGTTATCTAGACAAAAGACTGTTTGATCTAGGGCATATATGTGTATGTGCGTGTGTGTGCGTATATGTATATACATATACATATTAACATGCTATACATAAGATAAATTGTAAATAATAGTTGGAAGGTATTAGAATACATATATAAATATGAAATCAATTGTATAAATATCTTTTATACAAACACACATATTTATTTTTGGCTTTTTTGTTTGGTTTTGTTTTTATATATTATATAAAAAGTAAACATAAAGTAATTTTCTAGGGGAGGCTCTAGTGACTGTAGGAATCAGAAATGGCTTTATGTGGAAGGTAGCACTTGAATAGAGCACTAAACTTTAGTGTCCCCATCTATAAAATCAGAGAATTAGAATGGATGACCCCTGAGGTCTTTTCTGCTTCTCAATCTATAACCCCTGGAGAGGAAGGAACTGATGAGTGAGGAGAATCAAGTCTGAGTGACAGGAAGAATGATGGTTCAATCAGTAAGTCAGCCATTTAAAATGGGAGGTGGAAAGAAGGAAGGAAACAAGCATTTACTAGGCATCTACTGTGTGCCAGGCACTGTATTAAGGGTTTGGCAAATATTATTTTATCTGATCTTCATAACAACTGGAGGAGGGAGATGTTGTTATTGCTTCTATTTTATAGGAAACCCACACAGAAATAAAGGGCTTAAACCCTGGATTAAATTCAAGCCTTCCAGAAGTAAAGCCCAGAGTTCTGGAATGGCAAACAGGCCAGTTTGACTAGACATGAAGTTCATGAGATGGAGTAATATGCCATAAGCTTGGAGCAAGATTATGAAGGCTTCTAAAAGGCAAATGGATGATTTGGTACTTTAAAGGCAATGGCATCCCACTGAAACTTCCAGAACAGAGGAATAACTTGGTAAGAATTATATTCTTAAAGTATCAAGTAGCATAGACGTATGGAGAGTGCAATGTGGAAGAGAAGGATCAAATGCAGGTATATCCATCAGGAGGCTGTTACCTCAGTATAGATGACAGGTGAGGATAGCTTAAATAGGGTGATTGTGGTGCAAGTAGAGAAAAAGGGGAGAAATAGGGTGCTAAGGATGTAGAATCATTAAGACTTGGCAATTAACTAAACATGGGGAAGGATCCATGAGAGTCAAGGATGTTTGAGATAGGAGCAGTCTTGGGAGTGTTTGTTATTTTATTATTTTTTTATATTTAATGTTCTACACTTAACATTTTACATGTGAAGTTATCTCATATTTAATGTTCTGCAGACTTTTACAGGATGGTCGAAAGGGAATAAAGAAACTGCCTTTTGTAGTTAAATAAAAATAATGGAAAGTAAGCTCATCTTTTGCAGATTCACTGAAAACACCTTCAGGCCAATTCTAATAATAGGTAGGATGATGGGGATGACATGGGCTCATCTTATTCCCATGTGGTTTTGATTTGTTCCACTAAGGTCTGTATATTTTAAAAACTTTTTATTCCAGTTAGCTTAGAAATAATGAGGGATGAGTATGATGACATCTAATAAAAACTTTGTTCATAAGCTTAAATAGATCAAGCTTTTTATCATATTAAAGCAATTATGATAATAATCTACTTTTAGTATAGTTTTATTTATTAAATTCTCATCCCTGTTCATCTCTATTATCTTATTCTTTTCATCACTTCTTGAGTAAGTTCAAATGTATATAAACACATACATATGCATATATGCACACCACAAGGATCAATTACTAGCCTGCTATTATTTTTTATATTAACTATATTATAGTAGACTACCATGCAGGGCAGTTAGGTGGTATAATGAATAGAGCACCAAGCTTGGAGTTAGGAAGATTCCTCTCCCTGAATTCAAATTTGGCTTCAGATACTTCCTAGCTAGTATGTCCCTGGATAAGTGACAACTCAGTTTGCCTCAGTTTCCTCATCTGTAAAATGAGATGGAGAAGGAAATAGCAAATCACTCCATTATCTTTGCTGAGAAAACCCCAAATGGGGTCACAAAGAGTTAGACAAAACTGGAAATGAGTCAACAACAAAATCAAGAATAAGTGTATGACAATAGCAATTAACATTTATGTAGTGCCTACTATTTGCCAGATACTGTACTAAGTACTTTATAAATATTATCCAAAAAGTTATCTCATTTGATCTTCACGACAGCTCTAGGAAATAGGTACTATTATTATTCACATTTCATAGTTGGAAATTGAGACAAATGGTCACACAAGTAGAAAATATCTGAATCTGGATTTGAATTTAGATCTCTCTAACTCCAGGATCAACATTCAATCCATGGCACCATCTTACTGTCAAAAAATAGAGAAAATGTTGTTAAATTAGTGAATTAAGTTAGAAGCTTACCTTCTGTAAATTCACTAAAAATCTCTCAGGTATAACTCGATTACCAGACAGAACAAATGAGGATATTATGGACCTCTTCCCACCTCTTCCCACATGGTTTGAACTCTTTCTGCTAGGTCTCTGTATTTTACAAGCTTTCATATTATGTTCTTTGGGGATTGTGAGTATACAGTATGATGACATAGATCAAAAATATTATTCTTAGATTTTAAGTATTCCGTTTGAGTGGTTATGTGCAACATTCCAGCCTATAATCACATGCTCTGTTTCTAATAAAGTGTATGTGCTAAGGATATCCATTAACTGTTTCTAAAGGAAAGTCAGTTTCTGATATAGAATTTTTACCACTCTATTGTGTCTTTCTAAGCTTTTGGTAGATATTAATTTTTTTGCAAACTGTGATGATACATTGCACAGTTTCCAATATTTCACTTTATTTGTTTTTAAATTTTTATTATGAATGTAGTTATCAACAAAAACAAACATTTTGAAATACAAAAAATGTTATATCAGAAACTGAACTTCTGTTACAGCTTTTTAAAACAAGAAATATGTATCATATAAATAATTTGATGAAGCAGTAAAATCATATGTGTTTTTCCTTCTGTCCTTTTTTATTTTCTTTGGTACATTTAAAATGCCTTATTTTATCCCTTTTGCATACTTATCTTAAGATATTAACTCACTCCCACATAAAACTCCCAAATAGAAGTTTTCCTTTATAACAAATATGTATAATCAAGCAAAACAAATCAACACATTGGTCATATCTGTGAATGTATTCTGCACCTCTAGTCCAATACTCCCTGCTAAGAGGTGGGAGGCATGCATCATCATCAGAAATCATCCCAAGAAAGATGGGAGATATTTCAGAATTAAAAACCTGAAGATACAATATTATCAATGAGCAATAGGTGCTTTGTCTAAGGAAACTAAAGTGAATAGAGACACAGAGAGATCACTGACCAACTTAGACTTAAAAAATAAATGTACAGAAATCAGAAATAAGACTAAGCAACAGAAAGTGAATAGAAGAGTATGGTACAGTTTTGTAAAAATAGGAATGCCAAAGCTCAGAATAAATTGAGGCTGGCAAGGGAAAACAGGACAACAAAAAAGGTGTTTTGTATTGTTCTTCCCTGACCCCATATTAGAGAGAAAGGAGAAGAACAAAGAAGGGATAAGATCTTTGAATGGAATAGATGGGACAATTATGATTGAAAATAAAGAGAAGTCAGAGTTGTTCAATTCATATAAGTTTCGGTTTCCCTTTCCAAGAAAAATGATTTTTGTACTAGAAACAACAAAACAAAAATGACTTATAGGAAGTCAATATCCTGCCCTTTCAAAATTTTTATTTTTTCCAATCACATGTAAAAAAAATTTAACGTTCATTTTTTAAAATTGTGAGTTCTAAATTCCTTTCCTCCCTCACCCTTCCATCAAACAATTCGATATAGGTTATACATGTCACTTTGCTGTCCTTGATAACTCCAAGTTATTTGGGGTGAATGAATTAAATGCTTGGGTCCCTGAAAGAACTGGTGGACTTGACTGCTGAGCTTCTGATGTTAATATTTTAAAGATCGTAGAAAATGAGAAAGATCCCTCAAGACTGGGGAAGGGCAAATGCTGTGCTCATTTTCAGAGAAGGAAAGAGAATAGAATCTCTAGTTACAAGGCAGGACACTTAACTTTGATTCTTGGGGAAATTCTAGAATAGGACGTTAAAGAAAATAGTCAGCAAATATCCAGAAAGTAAAAGCGGTCATTACAAGAGTCAGTCTAGTTTTCATCAAGAACAGGAATATGCTAGATTAACCTCACTGCCTTCCTTTAGGCAGTATTACTAAATAAGTAGATAAGGGGAATGCTATGATTTTTGATTAAATATTCCATATAATTCTTCTGCAGAAGAGAGATGTGGATTAGATGATAATACCATAAGATAGAATTATAACTGGATGGCTGGACTCAAAGAATAGTTGTTAATTAGGCTCTGTATCAATGTGAGTAGAGGTCTCCAATGGAATATCTCAAGGATTTATGCTTGGCCTACTACTGCTGAACATTTTTTTTTTAAAAAATCAATTATTTCAATAAAGGCTTAGTATGTCATATACTATGCTTTAGTATAAGACAGAAACCATGGCCTCCTCCCAAAAAAAATCTTAATAATCTTGGTACCGGGAAGGATCTAATACACTGAAGTTTAAAAAGGTACGAATATAAAAGATAAGCATTGGGGTAACAAAAAAATCAGTTTTCACAGTTATTCAGCAGCTGTCTGAAAAAAGATTTGGGGTTTAAAGTGGACTGGAAGTTTCAAACATGTATTAACAATGTGGGATGGCAGCCAAAAAAGTTAATGCAAATAACTGAGGTACAACTTCCTGGAATGAGATGATGAGATGTGTTTCCTTTGTCCACTGTTTCTCAGAACTAAGATGGAATTTTTTGCATTGAAAACTGTGGGCTCCATGGATTTACAAAGAACATTGGTGAATTGGTGAACTGGTGAATGTCCAGAAGAGAACAACCAATATTATGAAGGGATTTTTTTTGTCCATGACCTACACTGATGGAGGAAATTGAGGATATTTTAGCCTGCAGTAAAGAAGACCTAATGGAAAATATGATATCTGTCTTCATGTATTTGAAGAGCTCTATAATGGAAAAGAGGGATTTAACTTTCTCAACTAAGCCCAAAGAGGAAAGCAGTAGATAGAAATTGTAGAGAGGTATATTCGAGCTTAATGTTAGGGAAAACTTCTTAATGATCAAAGCTGTTTCAAAAGTTGAATTTTTCCAATTTTGAGAGGTGATGGGGTTTTCCCCTCTTTGGGTGATTGGATGACCATTTGTTGGTTGTAGTGAGGATCCTTTTGTTGTACTGGGGTATTAAATGCCTGCTGAGATCTCTCAGATTCTGGGATTCTTCCAGAGTCATGATGACTGTTCCTTTAAATAGAGTTTTGAAGTTTTTTGAAATTATTTTGTTTTCTGATGCAAGCTTTATTATGCTTGCAAGTATTTATTATAGAAAGCATCACATATTTGTGGCTTAAAAAATAAGGATGTCAGTGACCTCTCCAAATATAGGTCAAACATCTATTTATGTATTTTAAGCAGAGTATTTTCAGTTTTCATAACCCAATAAAATCCATAAACACTTAAAATATAGTGTAAATTTCTAAAAGTTCACTAAGGAAGATTAGAGATTAAAGACTTTGAGTCTTATGTTAGGCAGCTCAGATGAAGGGACTAGTGGTAGGATACATGGGACTGGGGAACTAAAGAAATGGCATTTCTTTCCTATCTCTGCAGGCAGGCTAGACCAGCAGATTAAGTGGAGGAAGCAAGTAGGAATGGCATCACTCTATCCCCTGCAGACAGGAAGGGTCCCCTGCAGACAAAAAGATGCCATCCCTGAAGCCCATAAATGCATTGTCTTTGTTTCTCATGTCTCTCTAATATAATTTTTTGTTAATGCTAAATAAACCATTCTTCACAGTATTCTGACTCTTTAATCTTTGAGCTTTTGCATTCAATTATTGAATAAAGGTATCGAGAATTCTGACATTTTAATTTTCTAGATTTTGTTATATATATATATATATTTTCATTTTTCATACCTTTAATTGATTAATATGGTGCTCAATATTGTTTGTATTACTTTATTAGTGGAGTTGTGAACTGATCCAACCATTCTGGAGAGCAATTTCAAACTATGCCCAAAGGGCTATAAAATTGTGCATACATATCCTTTGATCCAGAATTGTCTCTACTGGATTTGTATCCAAAAGAGATAATAAAAAAGGGAAAAGGACCCATGTGTACAAAAATATTTTTATCGGACTTATAAAGAAGGGCTTTTCAAAATTCCATTCTATTCATACCCATCTCTTTTTCTTTCTTTCTTTTATTTTGCTGAGGCAATTAGGGTTAAGTGACTTGCCCAGGGTCACACAGCTAGAAAGTGTTAAATGTCTGAGACCAGATTTGAACTCAGGTACTTTTGACTTCAGGGCTGGTTCTCTATCCACCCATCTCTTTTTTCAAAGTTATTTGAAACATAAGTATTATTTTTGACATCCATTCATTATTTGACATCCATTTCTGCAGTTTGCGTTCTGCAGTGTAGTTTCTCAGGCTTTCTTGAAGACTCAGCCCAATTTCCACTTTCTGTGGGATGCCTTTCCCAATCCCTTCTGTGAGATCGCCTTCATTCACACTGTGTTTATCTTACATGTACATTTTTATTCACATGTGGTCTCCTTTTCCTGTTTTTCATCCTCATCATAACCTTTAATTCCTTGAGTATTCAGTTCTTTTTCAAGCCATCACCCCTCTACTACCTACATTCTCCCTTGTTCCCTACTTTCACTTTTTTTGTGAATGAGTATCTTGTCTGATTGGCTGATAAATTGATCAGCTTAACATACCCTATTAAGGTTTAGCCTTGGATTACTCCCATAATCTGTTGCCTTTGTTTCTTCTTTACTGCTGAATGAAGCTGTAGAAAATCACAAAACCATGTAGGTTGTGACCGGATCTCTACAAATTCATGTTACATAATCTCAAGCAGGTCCTCACTGTGGAAAGGCAGTTCTCATCTCACATCACATAGAGAAGATGCCTTTTGCTACTGTCTCTTAATTCACTCCTTTTTCACATAAATAACTTGTCCTTTTCCTGATTGAGATAAAACATTCTATATATACAATAATAAGAACTAAGTATATAAGTATTTATTGTAGTCTAAAGTGAATATTCAACTTTTGAATAATATAAGTGAACATTATTAGATAGTATTTGAATAATGTACCATATGGATTTCCTAACAAGAATAATAATCGTGTATGGAAATTGCCATTTTAAGAACTTATTTTGCTTCCAAAATTTGTTATTTCTTGGAATTCAACTCATAAGATTTGTATAAAATATCCTATATCTAGGGAGCAGCTAGGTGATGCAGAAGATAGAGTACTGGGTTTGAAAGAAGACTCCTCTCCCTAAATTCAAAGCTAGCCTCAGACACTTATTAACTATGTGATCCTGGGCAAGCTACTTAACCTGTTTTGCCTTAATTTCTCCATCTGTCAAATGAACTAGAGAAGAAAATGGCAAAGCACTCCGGTATTATTGCCAAGAAAACCCAAAATGGGTCACAAGAAGTCAGACATGACTAAAATGATTCAACAATCACAACAAATATTAAGCATATAAACATTAATATTTAATCTATTTGGAAGAATGATTCACTGTTAGCAGCTGACAAAGACACAAACATATATTTATAACATGACAATAGTTACAAGTGAGGCTGATTAGATTATGTCTCCTTTTTTCCTACTTGAGCCTGTCCTAGTTTCTAGAAGTGTCCACCTTAACCTTTAAGTCTGTGCATCTGCATTTGCTGCGTTTGCTTCTGACTTGAGGTCAGTGGCTCCTTTGAACCAGTGATATCTCTATGTTGATTGTTAACCTTTCATTCTGGCAGGAAATTTTACTTTCCCTCTATTTTGAAACTGTTTTTTTCTCGACATTTGAAAAAAAAAAAAGCCAACATAAATTTCTTGAGAAATACCAGGAAGGAATTCCTAGCATGGAAACACTACTCGAAAATTCAGTGTCATCCTGGGCTTCTCACTGTCTCTCTCACCTCCCATGTCCAATCTGTGCCCCATCCTGTCAATTTTACCTTCACAACATGTCTCACACAGCCCCTCCTTCTCTCCTTTGATATCCCTACCACCCTTATGCAGGTCTCCACCCAGTTATACCAGGATTGTCATCAAAAGAATCTGCTGGCTGATTATCTTGCCTCAAGTCTCTCCCACTTGAGTCCATCCTGCTCTCAGCTAGGTCAGAAGCTGCCACTCTCCCCTCATTCAATAAATATCAATGGCTCCCACTCATTTCCAGGATCAAATGTAAAATCCACTCTCGAACCTTCAAAGCCCTTTATAATGTGCCCTTCCCTCTGCAATCCAGTGACATTAGCTTCCAACAAGACCCTCTTAAGCACAAGCATTTCTGCTACCTCCCCCCTTCCCAAAACTGGCATTTCCATTTCCTGGCTGCTCTGGCTTCCTTCAAGTCTAAACAAAGCTTCCTCCACCTCCTTCAAGAAGCCTTTTCCTGTCCCCCTTAATGCTAGTGCCTTCGCTTGGTTGACTATTTTCTAATCTATCCTACATTACAGCTTACTTGCATTTGGCAGGGACTATCTTTTGCCTTTTTTTTTTGTATCTCCAGTGCTTAGCATAATGCCTGGCACAGAATAGATGTTTATTAAATGTTTACTGACTCACTATTATTTTAATAGCCATTAGATACATAAGAACTGGCTTCAAAACTGGAAAGACAGATTCAAACATTGCCTCAGCCACATGCTGGCCAAGTGACTCTGGGTTGCACTGCTCCCTGTTTGCCTCAGTTCTCATCTGTAAAAGGAGCTGGAGAAGGCATGAAAACCATTTCAGTATCTTTGCCAAAGGGAGTCACAAAGAGTTGGTCAGGACTGAAATGGCCAGCTTGAACACTAACAATAACAAATGCAAGTCCGTAGTACTTTAGGCAGAGATGCTATTCAAGCTCAAAAGGTCTATGGTGGCAAGTCTGCTTATAAGCTCACTCTTCTTGTGCAATACACATTTTTATTCACAAGCAGAGTGCTATTCTCCATCCCCTAAATGAGCTCCCCCATGCTCTTATCCCTCCTACTAGATCCCTTTCCTTAACAACCCACATCCATACCCCCTTGTTCCCTTCTCCAAACATACTACATAAAAGGCACTCTTTCAGAAAGTTCTCCCTCTATCTCTGAGCCTTATACATTCTCCTTGAAATAAGTACTAAGGCCAAATTTCTCCTCCCCTCTTTTAGAAGATGGGCTCTGAGGTGCTGGGCTTTTCCTTACAGGAAAGACTATGCTCCTCACCACCTCAGACTCCCATTGGGCTTTTCTATTAATGGGATTTTCTTTCAGGATGATAAAATTTCAAGTTCTATACCTTACAAAGGAAGTGAGCCTTCATCTTCTCAAGGGAGGTTCCCCTAATGCTGCTTAGCCAAAGGGAAGGAAAATTTGACAATTCAACCCTACTTCCCACAGAGTGGTAGGTCCACCCTTCTTCCATTTGAAACTTCATCTTCCACTTGAAACTCTCTGGTCTTTTGAATTTTCTTAATACTTATCACAGCTTTTTAGACAAATAGGGAAATTACCTGCAAGGCTAAGAAGGAATCTCTAGTCAGCCTCTTCCATGTACCAAATAATGAGCATTGCTTCTCTTTTAGATTCACAAATATCTTTTATCTACAGAATGGCTATAAATTAGTAGAAGTTACCAATGTCAGAAAGCCAACAATGACAAATTTCAGGCAACAGAGAAATCTTCTCAATACAGAAATATAGAGACCTGAAATTCTTCTATTTCCACAAGATCATAGTATTTAGAGCAATAGAATATAAGCTCATTAGAATGTAAGTTCAAGGAGGAAGACTTCTAACACATTGGATAGACTTCCTGGGGTGAGCAAGGGAGAGCTTTGAATGACTATGAATGGATGCTTTATGCTCTGCAAGCATTTCAAAGATCTCCCAAAATAATTAAATCATAGATTTAAATATTTACCACCCCCTAACCCAGGTATATAAAAGATATTTAATAAATGTATGTTGAATTGAATTGAAGGGACTTGGCAGATCATCTGTCACAGTGGATCTCAATTTTTTTTTAGCTCAACAACAATAAATCCTATTACATGTTACCCTAAATAACAAATGTAACTATATTTCCAAAACAACAAAAAAAAAATGAGTCATAGAAGTGATCTGGTGTTACTCAGTTTTTCAAATTTCCTTAATATCTGATTTCATAAAAGACAGCTTTTTATATCTGCTCAGCATTCATTCTGTTGTAATGTGTTGTTTTAGTTAAAATATATGAAGAAAATCTGACATCATCCATATAAGTAGCTGGGAAAGAATAGAATGTTTTAATAGGCAAATAATGTCTTGGTTATTACAATTTTTTTTTACCTCATGGAACCTCTGAAAGGGTCTTGGAGACCCCTAAGGGCCCAAAGAGCACACTTTGAGAATCACTGATCCATCCATATTCAATTAGTTGCTAAGTCTCCCATTTTCTACCCCCACAACATCTTTTTCTTTCATGCCCTCCTCTCTGCCACACAGCCTACACTGCCTCTAACCTGGTTCAGGCCCTCTTTACCTCTCTAAGGAACTATTCCAATAGCCACTAATTGGTTTCCCTGCCTCAGGGCTCTCCCCCACTCCAATCCATTCTCCACTCAGCTGTCAAAATGATGTGCCTAAAACTTAGATTGGACCACATTACCCTCCTACTTAAAATTTTTTAAAATGTCTTCTTATTTCTTCTAAGATAAAATACAGAATAGTCAGTCTGGCATTTAAAGTCATCAACAATATGGATCCTACCCACCATTCCAGCGCTAATAATTACTCTTCACGCCATCTCAGTTCCAATGAAACTAACCTGCTAGCTGTCGCCATACATCCCACTGCACCTCTTACCTTGCCTCTGTGACTTTGTGCTTTCCCATATCTGGAATGAATCCCACTTCTCCATCTAGTAGAATTTCTAATCAAGGCCTTTCTTGACCCTCTCAGGTATTAAGATTCTCTACCTTTTGAAATTACTTTCTGTTACTTTGATCATATTTTATTTTTACTTTACCAACATATCTGTTACATCTCTCCATATTAGAATGTAAGTCTTTTGAGTTAAAAAATTGTCTCATTTTTTGTGGTTTTGTCATCTGTACCTAGCACACAGTTACAGAGATGTCAGTTGAATTGAAATGACTTGAACCTAGCATAATTCTCTCTATATGGTTGATATTCAATGAAGATTTATTCAATGAATGTTTAGGAGTTCTCGAGACTGTAGAAGTATGATTTTCTTATATAGAGATACATATATACATATGTACATGTATAGATATGTACATATACATATACACATACACATGTATGCACACATACACACATTTCTCCTTTCTTCTACTACCAAGGAGGGACCAATAGAATGGATCCTATTTGTCAAAATTTTACAAAATAAACAAATGAAAATCAGAAAATAGATTTTTCAAGCTATAACAATAAATATTTGGAATTCGTTTTTGGGAGTTCATAGTTGTAATGGGTGCCTTCTCTATCTATTTGTCCACCAGAATTTTCTCTCTGCTAAGAGCAGAGCAATTGATATAATTTTACATTAATGATAATACCATATTTCAGAAGGTAGAAGAAGCAATAAGAAGAATGGAAAATTTGGGCTTGATTCTGACGAATAAGGAGGAACTGGCTAACAAAGAAGAAATATTGGGTAAAGAGAAAAAATGATCACATCACATTAGGATTCTTCATACGTAAAGGTGATAATCATGGATATATTTGTGTATAGTCAAGACTTTAGGGGGAAAGATTTTCAGAAATTCAGAGAAAAGACAGGTTTCAAGACATGAAGCTATAAAGGGAAATTGACTCAGGAGGACTGTGGGTATCTCAAGAATGAATTGTAAATATGAAGTTGGTGAAATAATTCCATTGAGGAAGAAAAGAAGAAACTAAGGTGATTGTATACAGGACAAGAAAGGAAATGTACTTAAAATGAAAATAATTAAGATGGAACTCAGATTCAATGTTAAAAAAAATGACAAAGTTCCATAAGGATAATATCAGGAATGTTAAAGTTTAAAGGGGTGTTTTTTGACCAAAGAACAACAAAAAAGGACCTTTAAGCTATTTTAAGGACAACTGGAAAAATGAAGAAAAGCCAGAACCACTATTTAGGGTGATGAAGTCATGATAACTGATTAGAGAGGGTAGGGGAAGGGGGAAGTCATGATAACTGATGATAGAGTGATGAAGTGACAATAACTGATTATGGGGTGGTGAAGGCATGATAATTGATGATAGGGTGATAGAAGTCACAATAACTGATGACAGAAAAAGCAGTGCCAATGAACTTCTGTCTTAATTTTATATTCTTGAGAGGATAATGATTTTCAAAAGAGAAAAGACAGAGCAAAAATGTTTAACAGAAACCAGACACAGGAAAAGTGAGGAGATGGAAAAAGAGCATCATGTTATCCTCAATGAGTTCAACCAATCATGGATGAATTGCTTCTTTTGATGCTGAATGAACTTGCTGATGTGATTACTGAATTTCAATCAGCGGATTTTGAAGAATCATAGAAAATAGGAAATGTTCCATGAGACTGAAGACATAAACACAGTGCCAATTTTTTTAAAAGGAAGAAGATGGATGTGTCAAGATTGGTGAGCTTGATATCAATTCCTTACAAAATTCTAGAACTAGATTCTAGATACAATTCTTGATAGAAGAGCTATCCTCTTTGAACTACAAGTCTGCTCTTCCAGATTCCTGCTAGACACTGTCATCTGTCTTCATCATTGGCACCTCAAATTTATTATGTTCAAAATTAAATTTATCACCTCTTTTCATAACACTGCCCTTTTAACTTTCATTTAAAAATAACATTTTATTTTCTCCCAGTTACATGTAAAGACAATTTAAAAATTCTTTTTTTAAAAAAATTGCAGGTTCAATTGATGCATTGTTGGTGAAGTTGTAAATGAATCCAACCATTCTGGAAAGCAATTTGGAATTATGGCCAAAAAGTTATCAAACTGTGCATACCCTCTGATCCAGCAGTGTTACTACTGGGCTTATATCCCAAAGAAATATTAAAGAAGGGAAAGGGACTCATATGTGCCAAAATGTTTGTGGCAGCCCTTTTTATAGTGGTTAGAAACTAGAAAATGAATGGATGCCCATCAATTGGAGAATGGCTGGATAAATTGTGGTGTATGAATGTTATGGAATATTATTGTTCTGTAAGAAATGACCAGCAGGATGAATATAGAGAGGCTTGGAGAGACTTACATCAACTGTTGCTGAGTGAAACGAGCAGAACTAGGAGATCATTATACACTTCAACAATGATACTGTATGAGGATGTATTCTGATGGAAGTGGATATCTTCAATAAAGAAAAGAGCTAATTCAGTTCCAATTGATCAATGATGGACAGAATCAGCTACACCCAGAGAAGGAACAAATGGGAAATGTGTGTAAACTGTTTTGTTTTTGGAATTTTTGGGAAACATTTTTGTTTTTCTTCCTAGGTTATTTTTACCTCCTGAATCCAATTCTTCTTGTGCGACAAGAGAACTGTGTAGATCTGCACACATATATTGTATCCAGGATATACTTTAACATATTTAACATGTATAAAACTGCCTGCCATCTAGGAGTGGGGGTAGTGGGAGGGAAGGAAAAAGTTGGAATAGAAGTGAGTACAAGGGACAATGTTGTAAAAAAATTACCCATACTTATGTTCTGTTAATAAAAAAGTTTTAATAAAAAAAATTGTGGATTCAAAAGTTCTTTTTTTCTCACTCAGCTACCCCATCCCTAAGACAATAAACAATTTGATATAGGTTACAGATGTTCAATCATGCAAAACATATTACCATATTAGTCATTCCTTTAACTTTCCTTTCTTTGTTGAATGGTCCCATTGACCTAAAACTTGGAAGTTATCTTTGATTCTTCTCTTCCCTTAATCATCTCCTCATATATCCATCCTCATTGTTATTCATTCATTTCAGTCATATCTCTTGGTGACACCAATTGGAATTCTCAGCAAAGATATTGAAATGGTTTGCCATTTCCTTCTCCAACTCATTTTATAGATGAAGAAATTGAGGCAAACAGGTTGAAATGACTTGCCAAGGATCACACGCAACTAGTGGTTTATCCCACCAATTATCAAGACTTGTAGATTCTTCCTCAATAATCTCTCTCATAACTATATTCCTTAGTTCACACCGCTCTTATCTTTTGTTTAAATAATTCTAATTGCTTCCTAACTGGTTCTGGATATTTCTTGTTCTTCCTTTTGCTACCAGAATAGCTGCAAGAATCCTTTTCTGCTCTTAAAAACCTTTATTATTACTGATATTATCTTTACAGAATGGTATCATTCTTTTATATTAGAGATGAGTTGTCCTTAAGCACCTGTCCTTTCATGCCTCTAATTTTTTTCTCTAATTCTTTCATCACATGCAT
Source organism: Sminthopsis crassicaudata (assembly GCF_048593235.1). Taxonomy (NCBI): domain Eukaryota; kingdom Metazoa; phylum Chordata; class Mammalia; order Dasyuromorphia; family Dasyuridae; genus Sminthopsis; species Sminthopsis crassicaudata. Next base: position 70,590,975 of record NC_133617.1, on the reverse strand, counting down.
TCATCAAATTATTTTCCTGATGCATAATAGGTCTAACCAAACTATACCCCTACTTAAAAATCTTTGATGGCTCCCCTAATGCTTAGAATAGGCCGTAGTCTTTAAGTGGACCTTCCATAATTTCACACTTTATCCCTTTACACACTCAATTTGTCAGGTACTCTTCCTTCTCTGAATATTAGCACAGATCATTCCCTTCCAGTTGTTAAAACTGAAATTCTCTTCCTTTAAGGCTCATATTTTCCAAGAAGTTCTTTCTGACTTTCCCATTGAAAGTGATCTCTCTATTCTTATTTGTATATCACTTTGTTTCTTTCATTGTCCTAATATTCTATTTTGTACCACACATATTTATATTCATCTATTATCTTTGTTAGATCATAAGCTACCCAAGTGCAGGAATTATGTTTTTCTCTCTTTGTACCTCCAGCTCCTAGCATACTATTTTGCATGAAATAAATGCCTAACTCTTTTGAGTTTTATGAATATTTGATGAGAAAAGAAAAATTTATGAACTCTAAGAAAAGCAGCATCACAAGTCTACAAGGATTTCTCAATATCATCATATCAGACTAATCTTATTTCCTCCTATAGATCAGAGATATGCTACAAACACAGTATATTTGGATTTCATCAAGGTATCTAACAAAACCGTTAATATCTCTGTGGACAAGATATAAACTAATTGATGGCAAAGTTACATGAATTCCAAACCAGTTGACAAGACTGGATACAAAGAGCACCATTTAAAAGATTAAAAATCAATCTGGATGAGGAATTTCTGTTTTTCTCAAAAATTTTAATTAATGATTTGAATGAATGCTTTGATGGCTTTGCTTATAAATTTCTGGATGCTATGAATCTGTGGAGCTCATAACTAAACACTATAACCCATATATATATATATATATATATATATATATATATTTTTACATATATAGTGAGTGAGAGAGGTAGAGAGAGAGATAGCTAGCTAGATAGATAGATAGATAGTATTACCAGAGCAGAGTAAAGCAGGAGTATTATTGTATGTTATACTTTTGTATCAAAGACACTTTGTGTCAACAAAGGCTCCAGGTATACTTTAGGGATCATGATTTCTCTGGCTCATTGCCCATCTCACATGAAACCCAGGAATATCAGTCCCTGACATGTTTTGCAAAGATAGCCATTAGTTTCTCTCATAAGCATTCAGACTTACAAGATTCAAAATATAAAATTTTAATTTTTAAATTAATTGAAATATGAAAAACTTGCATCTAAGCTGAGTTCTTTCCATTCTGCAGGAAACCATCACCACAGAAACTTGTACAATGTCTATGACTCATAATAATGCTCTGGATAATGTTCCAACAAGAAGAGAAGCTCACTTTTGTTTTTCCCCATTATCTTCCAAACTCTGTCTCTTGTATCTTCCCTTATGTCTTAGCAGGTGATAATCATCTCATATAGGCTTGATTTGCTCTCTTCCATGACTCCCTTTCTATAACAGATCATTTGAGGACTTTGTGCAATTCTGTCGCTCTCTAGAGGATGGCACTTGTTGCCCAATAGCAATTGACCTCCAGAAGAGACCATTCTGGAGACACTGGTTTTGCCCAAACTAGTAAATTTATTCTTTTGATATCCTCTCTTGTACACTTGGATTCCATAGCTTTATATGTTCTCATACAAAAGTAGTTTTAGGTGGTTATGAAAATATTTCCTTCTTGGACTTACCAGAAAAGAAATAAGGATTAATAAAAAAGAATGGGGGTTGTAGAGAAATCTTTACTATTTTCCCACTCCCATACCACACACAACTATTACAGTTTTTGCATTCTCTTGAAGTTGTTGTTTCAATACTTTCAGCAATTAGCTCTGACTTCCTTCCAACATGGAAGTGATAGGAGACAGGAGACTATCCTTTGTAGTTTAGTCAATGTTTTATAAATAAAGTATCTATTATCTTCTTGAGATCTATCTGTTAAAAAATTATTAAGTTGAGGATCAAAGAGTATCAAGTAGCTATTTTATGAGGATTGTCTTCAATTTACTTGAAAGATTTGTCACAGAGTCAGCTAGGCAGATAGAGGGTTGGGTTTTGAATCAAGAAGATAAGAGTTCAAATCTTGCCTTTATTAGCTGTGTGGTCCTAAGGAAGTCAACCTCTCACAGCCTCAGTTTCCTTATCTCTAAAACACAGGCAATAATAGCACCTATTTCAAATGGTTATTGTGAGGATCTAATATATATATATTATGTTATAATATATATATATATAATATAATATATATTAACATATATAAAGCTCTTTAAAAACCTTATATTATATAAATGCCAGCTATTTATTATTATTATCGTTATATGGAAGAAAGATCAGATATTCAAAGTGGAAGACTAAGAGCTAAGTAGAAGTTGCAAAGACTCAAATTTAGTTTTGATACAAGGAAAAATTCCGAATAATTAAAGTATCCTAAAGTGAAATAAGCTATTTCAGGAAGCAATGGGTTCTGCTTATTGGAGGTTTTTAAAACCAAAGCCATATGATGTTATAATGAGTATTCTTCTTCTGAGATGAACTGAATTAGATAAGAGGCTGAGATCCCTTTTAGCTCTGAAATTACATGATTTTGTGACTTCTTAAACTAGTTTTTATTTTTCACTTTTGGTTGGTTCACGGAGAGTCTTTTCTCAGGAACCTTGAATCATTGTATCATCATCATCGTCATCATTCTTCATGGCCAATATTTGCATAGTATTTTAAGGTTTGCAAACCACCTTACATGAATTACCTCATTTGAACTTTATAATGACAATGTGAGATAGATGTTATCATCCAATTTTATAGAGAAAGAAATTGAGACTGAGAGCTTAACTGGATGTCCCACTGAGTCCCAGGTTTTATGGGGCATGCCTATTTTTTATTTACCACTCCATCCTTACCTTTCTTTGTGATAGCTGGGTTGGCTACTTCAAATTACCATAGATTTGCTCTGAGAAAGAGCTCCAAAAGGGAGGGGAAGGAACAAGCCACTTGCTCCTGCCCTATGGGGGAAGAAGATTTGTGTTCCTGCTACGCTTCATTAATGAAATTATAATTAAAGCTATGATCTGATAACACTAGATTTTTTTTTTTTTTGGCTGTTGTGAAACAATGCTGATTTATATTGAGTTTGCAGTCTTAACCAAATTCTCAATTTGTTTCCCATGAACTTTGGCAAGCCATGTCTTCCTTCCCAATATATGTGAAATTGTTATTTCAAACATAATTCAACAATTATCCCAATAAAGTTTCATTTTTAGCAAATTTTTATCCACAGCCTTCCTTAGTTGTTAAAATGGAAAATTAGGGGAATAAATTTGATGATCTCTAATATTTCATCTGAATCTATGATCTTTTGGGGATCAGATTTGTCAATAGTGTTTTGCCTATTCCTTCTTCCTTTGGGTCATCTAAAAATCTGATAATCATGTTATCAGCTAAAACAAACAAACACATGCTTGGCTGATTTCAGAAAAGTCTGGAGAGACTTACATGAACTAATACTAAGTGAAATGAGTAGAAATAAGAGAACATGTATACAGCAATAAAAAGATTATATGATGAGCAACTGTAATGTACTTGGCTCTTTTCAACAATGAAGTGATTCAAGGTAATTCCAATAGACTTGTGATGGAAAGAGCCATTTGGACCCAAAGAAAGAACTATGTGGACTGAATGTAGATTAAAGCTTTACTTCTGTTATCCTTGTTAGCTTCCTTGTTTTTTTCTTTATCATGTTTTTTTTTCCTTTTAACGGATTTTTCTTACACAGCATGACAAATGTGGAAATATGTTTAGAAGAACTACACATGGTTAACCTATATTGAATTGATTGCTGTCTAGGGGAGAGGGGCAGAAAAATTCTCAAAGGTTTTGCAAAGATGAATGTTGAAAAATAATTTTGTATGTATTTGGAAAAATAAAAAGATATTATAAAAAATTAAAACATGCTTTTAACTAAGTCATAGTTTCAAAAGTAAATCAAGCAGGGTTAACAAACTAGGGCATTCCACTAGAGACTTTCTCAAATGTCAATATGAATCTATTAATTACTGGACTTTGATTCCTAATTTCATTATCTTCCAACCCACATTTCTCTCATCTTTCCAATTTGATAGTAGGAAATTATAATGGACTTTGCCACGATATACATTATATCTGTTATAATTCCCCAACCTAGTTTAGTAACCCTACTCTTAGCAATCCTAGCTTTTCTTTACACATTTCATAAACCATATTTTTAATGCTATTTTCTAGAATTTTCCAGCAACAAAATTAACCTTTTTAAAGTTAAATTTTTAAAAATTAATTTAAGGATGGCAGAATCTACTCTTTTTTTTTTTTTTTGAAAAATGATACATTTGCCTTCTTCAGTAGTGTCTTCTCTCTTCTTCACAGTTTTTCAGCAATAATAATAATTGGAACAAAAATATTTATAGCAGCTCTTTTCTCAGGGCAAAGAATTGGAAATTGAGGGGATGCTCATCAATTGGAGAATAGTTGAATAAACTGTGCTATGTGATTATGATGGAATATTATTGTTCTATGGGAAATGATAAGCAGGATGCTCTCAGGGAAAAAACCTATAAAAAGTCCTCCATGCACTCAAGCAAAGTGAAATGCACTATATACAAAGTAATAGTAATGTTCTGGGATGATCAGTTGTAAATGACTTTGCTATTCTCAGCAGCATAATGATCCATGACTGCTCTGAAGGACTTATGATGGAAAATCTTATTCATACCCAGAGAAAGAACTGATTATATCTGAATAGAGATGGAAGATTCTCTCTCTCTCTCTCTCTCTCTCTCTCTCTCTCTCTCTCTCTGTCTCTCTCTCTCTCTCTCTCTCTCTCTCTCTCTCTCTCTCTCTCTCTCTCCTTTATTTGGGTGAGAGATTTTTGTTTCCTTTCACAACTTTCATGGAAATTTTTTTTATAACTTCACATGTGTTTCTTAATGGAGGCTGGGGGAGAGAATCTGGAACGCAAAACTTGAAAAGCAGATATATAAACTGCTTTAAATGTAAGTGGGAAAAATTAAATAAATTAAGATAATAATAACTGTATAGATATATAGTGCTTTAAAACATACTACCTCATTTGATATTCAAAAACACCTTGTATAAGTACTACAGGTATCATTATATCCCATTTGACTCAGAAAGTGTTTTGCCCATAATACCACAAGTACCAGAGGTGGATCAACCAGATCCCACTTGATTCCAAGTCTAGCATTCTTTCTTTTGTGCCACATTACCTTTAATGAACAGGAGTATCTTCTAGTTTTTGCAATACCTAAAACTCAATTTCATTCAGATGTAGTGGTTTTAACTCATTGCAAAAAGCTATATATTTTCTTAATATATTGTTCTTTTTAGTCTTAAATTCTGTTATCATTTTTGTTCAATCCTCATTCCAAAGATAACTCTCCTTAATAGAGAAAAAAAGCAAAATTGAATTAAATAGTAAAACCTTCTTTACTTTTGTTATGATCATCTCATAGAACCAAGCAGGAAAGTAGTTCCATCATGCAGATAGCAATATTCTAATGCACCACAGATTTGGAGGTAGAATGGAATACTGAAAAAAAAACCTCTGAATTAGATGGCAGAAAGGGACTGGGTGAGAATCTTGACTATACTATATACTATTTATATGACTTTTTTTTATCAAGTCACTTAGCTATTTGGAGGCACTTTACTGATTCATTTAATGAAGAGATTGGAATAAATGATTTCTAAGGTACCTTAAAACTCTTAATTTTGATTCCTATCAATTTTATTTCTATGTTGTATTCAACATAGTCCTCCAAAAGTTCTTGTTATTCCTATAATTACTCACCAACATCAGATTATCAACATTCTCAAAACAATTCTTACAGGAAGGCACTTATCTGCCCTTTCCCTCCATATATGTCTTTTAAAAATTTAAGACAGATGATTAATTCTTTATGCATACCCATTAGACTCTTTAAACAGCACCTCTCTTTTTTTAACTTTTCAGAATCATTTGTACTTGTGCCCTTTTTTATTTTGTCTTTCTATTATAGTAGCTTGCTGTAGCGTGCTCTCCTGGCAGTTACAATTACTAGTCTGTCCTAGACCTACCAGAGTACCTTTGACCACTGTCCTTTGCAGTGTGAACTCTACGCAGCTCACCTCCTCTGAGGCCTTCTAAGGTCTCTGGCCACAATCTCTTGAATCTATAGCTTAATAACCGGTAGCACGCTCAAGAACAGCCACGTGTAATCTTAAAAGCCTTTATTATACCTACTCACATAATGCCCTGACTGATGCCCTGACTTGTTGGTTCCTTAGTGAACACCTGGTCAGAAGACCCACGTGTTCACTACCAAAACCCTTACCTCTTTTGGCTATCCATCTTGGCTTGGCCACCCAGGCTAGGGAGCCAGGGTGAAAAACGCCAGGTTAAAGATAGTGCCTGCTGCCTGCAGTGGGCTTACATAGGGCCTGTGAGGTCACACACAGCCAATCAACGAGAGAGTCACCCATTACGAAGCTATCTCAAAATGGACAGGATCCCACCTACAAGGCAGTCCTAATATCCACAGAAATAACTTCCGGGCCTCAATGATGCGCTGTGGTGCAGCCCATTTAAAGGGCCCTTACAGCTTGCACACATTTAGCATTTAATACATATTCATTGGATAATTGTTAGAGTTTGGTTTTTGAGAGAATTCTATCTCTCTTAAGTTAAAATCCCTGAAAAACGATAGAGCTGTGATCTCTGGAATCTATTATCCCTCAAATCAAAGGGGCATATCAAATAATTGCCAGCTTCCTCTTTCTTATCTCTATCCAACTCTAATGTGGTCTGATCATTTTCTGACAAGGTTCTCATCACTTTTATTTCAGTCATATCATGAAAAAGTCATGTCCAGAAAAGTAGTTTCTTTCATCTCTTCTTCTACCTCTTTGATGAACATAGCTATAATATTTTTTGACATCTGTTAATAAGGTAAGCAAAAAAAAATTAGGTCTTATGTTTTTAGTAGAAGACACTGATTTTCTTGCTGCTTTTCACCTTAAAGACTCCATTTTCTGATTCCAGACATTTTTACTGTCTGTTTCTTATGTCTGGAATGCTCTCACTCCTCATCTCTATCTTCTGTATTTTTTCATCTCACAGCTAAAATCCTACTTTTGGAACGCTTTCCCCAATCCTCCTTATGCTTAGTTGCCTTCCTTTTTTTAGATTTTTCCAATTTACCTTGTATATAATATAACTTGATTGTACACAGTCTTTGAATGTTGACTCCCCTATTAGATTATGAGCTACATGAAAGTAGAGACTGTCTTTTGCTACTTGTTTAATCCTTAGTGCTTAGCTGGAACATAGTAGGTGCTTAAAATTGTTTACTGACAATGATTTTAGTAGGAAAAAAACTCTGACATCTTCCTGGATAGGTGAAATCCATATTTAATTTCTATTTCATTGTATGTGCTAGATCTGTGATTGTTTCCTATTAATCATCATCCATTGTCATTATTCTATTTCTTCCTTCTGTTTGGGTGGTTTATTCGTGTAGCACATTTTTTTACTGCCATTTTTATTAACAAATAATAATGGTTAACACTTATATAGCACCTACTATATCCCTGGCACTGTGATAAGCACTTTATAAATATTATATCATTTGCTTCTCTTAATAATCCTTTGAAATTTGAGGGTAGGTACTATTATTATCATCTCCATTTTACAGATGAGGCAGACAGAGGTTAACTGACTTGTCCAGGGTCACTTAGCCAAGTAATGTCCAAGGCCATATTTTAACTTAGGTCTTCCCAATTCCAGGAAAGATGCTTTATCCACTATATCATCTGTCTGTCCTCTAGATGCTACATTTTAAAAAGTACTCTGACATAGTGGATTGGGGAATTAGAGAAGAGAAATCACAATGGGGGAGAAAATTTGAATCCACTCAATGTAAAAAGTGGCTGAAGGAACTAGATATTTGGAGAAGAAAAGATTGGGGGAGAAATAGAATTGTCTTCACCATATGGAAAAAGGGGCTAATTTATTTTGCTTAGTCTGAGAAATAGGTTCAGAATAGGGGTTGACATTACAAAGAGATTTAATTTCATTATAAAGTAAAAAATACAGAAAACAAAAAAAGTAGATGTTACCTAGGGATGGGTCCAGAGGAGGTTCATATTTTAGGTTCAAGTTAGACTAATTGAAGGTCCTTTCTAACTTCTAGATTCTATGGTCCTAAAATATATAATCACTGATTTTTGGATGGGAAATAACACAAGAGATGGACGATATAACTGGTGAAGGAATCTATTCTTCAATCAACCAGGATATAGCATTTACTAGCTATGTGACCCTAAGCAAGTCACTTGACTATTGTCTGCTTCAGTTTTCTAAACTCTAAAATGGGTATTAAAATAGCACCTATCTTACATAGTTGTGAGAACCAAATGAGATGTTAGTAAAACATTTAACATAGTGTCAGCACATAATAGATCCTACTTGTTTTCTCCTTAACCTTCAAATCTTACATCCATAAATTTCAGAAAATATTTTATGGGGGTAGAGGAGGAAGCTGCCTACCATGCAAGGGGCTTGCTTGCCTCTAGATCTCTTTACATGACAAAAATACCAAAGAAGTGTACTTTGGTTATTTCTCATTCTTGTTCCTATTACATTGCACTTTTTTGATGACATCTTTTATGCTGTTTTTATGTGCAGTTCAGTATTGGTAAAATGTTGTGCAGCCTGTTTGGGTGACCCAGAATTTTGATGCTTCAGATTGTGGTATTTCAAGATATGCCATATGGACAGAATCACCAAAACAAGTATGGTGTTTTTAAAGGGATGTTTAAATTTTTATGTCAGAGAGAAGTTTAGGGTAATTGAAAGCCTTGTTCAATTTCCTGTAAACTCAACATAATCATCATCATCATGATCATGATCATCATCATCATCATCATCATCATCATCATCATCATCATCATCAACATGGATATGCCAGGCAGTGTGCTAAGTAAATGCTTCGCAAATATTATCTTATTTGATATTTGCAGCAACACTGTGAGGTATTACTATTTTTATTATGATTATTATTGCTATTATTATTTCCATTTTACAGATGAAGAAATAGGCAAATAGAAATTAAGTGACTTGCCTAGGATATTACAGTTATGAAGTCTCTGAACTTGGGTCTTCTTGAATATATACTCACCATGCCCTAACAACCATATCACCTAACTGTTTATTTTCTATTTCTTATTCAATTCAAATGTATCCAATTCCCTTCTTCCTATTCAATTCTGGGCCCATTTCATCTAATCTATCTATTTTTATCTTTGTCTTATCTTTCTATATTCATATAGATATTGATGCAATGGTTTTATAATTATTAATATAAATAATATTAACATAATAAAATAATGTATCAAATTAAATGCTTTTATAATACAAAATAAATGCAGCAAGATCTTTAATTATCTACACCTTTCTGTCAACTGTATAATGATAAAGAAGAGTTATGTGGTAGCATAATGTTTATAAAAGTCTATTTGTTCCCTTTTCACATTTTCAGTAAGAATGTCCTGAATTATACATGTGTAGGTTATTTTCATATTTTGTAGAGATGAAAAAGTAGGCATATGGTTTGGTAGATATTGATGTCCTTTCAATTGACTTGTTTTTCAGCAATAATAACATCTGTGATTTTCCCCCAATTATTTTGTTTTTTCTTCTCTTTCATATATCTTGAAAATCAATCACTTACAGACTTAAAAATTGAGTCACCTCCTATAAGGATCTTTACTGTGTCTGGTCCAGCCATTCTTTCCATCTTTATTTTCTTTAATAATTTTTAGTTAGAGTCTAAATGTATTGACTTTACTATTATTGATAAAGTGAATTGTTATATATTTTTTTTAACTTTTGTTGTTAGACCTTCTGGTTTCATCCTTAAGGGATCTTGAGATGATCCGGCTTAAATAGATCTCACACTGAGCTTCCTGCAAATTAGCTTTTCTATCTGTTGCTACTCCCTGGCCTATAAGATAGTGCTATTCATAATCTTCCATGCTCCCCCTCTGAAAGATTTTGTAAATGAATTTCTATCTTAAGAGTATTGCCCTTAGCTGATATATCTTTTTGGGTAGCAAGGAGAACAAGCAAGCATTTATTGCCTGAGAAGGTTGTTTGTAGGCTCTTTTAGCCTCCTTGTTGTAGTGATTATTCTGTACTGGTTAAACTTCTATAGAAAATGGTAATTAGATGTGTCAGTTCTGAAATCCATTTCCCATGTTTTTGGCATCAATAACTTGTTTAAATAGATCATATTGGAGCTGTTTTCATTGTACATTATAATTTTTATTCTTCTAATTTGGCGTTAATTTTTATCTTTGCTTTAACAAATCAATGATTTGTCTGTAAACAGACACCTGATTTAGAAATGACTCCCACACTAGTCACCAACCATTTCCTATCTATTAAAATACAATTTTATTTTTGTAATGTTATTTCTTGCTTATCCTCCAAAGTTCCCTGGCTTACTTCTTGGAAGGTAAATACATTTTAGGGGAGGGGAATGAACCTTTAAGCCCTTTCCCACTGGATCTGCACTGTCTAAGTAACTCACTGGCTTTGCTCTTCAAGGAGGACACTGCGCAGAAACTATGCAGTTGTCTTCTTTCTCCAAGGAACATGACACATCAGGATATTTCCTTCTCTTTTTTAGAAGGTCTAATCCATGAATTCTCAAATTTGGGGTAATCCAAATAACTACCCAGGAAATTTTCCTTTTCTGGTTAAAAAGACAGCACTCTTTAGGGACTTCACAGTCCTCCCCCCAATGCCATGCAAAAGTTTGAGGTTCGTGAGTATTGTCCATAAACTATCTTAGGCTGAATGGGCATGGATATATCTGTCTCTGCCATGTGTTTCTGCGGGAATCTATCAGTGTCCCAGCTACTACCATCTGTTAAGATAAGAAAATCTACTCTCAGGATCTTTCTTAGGCTGCATGCAAAGACATGTCCACTTCTGCCTCAAATCATCACCTAACTGCTCCTGGGGGATGCAAAGGATCATAGGCTCCTTCTCTCAATCTTATTCCTCAAATACAGGCTTACCCTGCTATGTTTGGTAATAGAAAGAGAGTGGGAAAGAGAGGGGAGGAGACAGAGGAGGAGGAGAAGAAGAAGAGCAGAGAAAAATAGAGAGAAAGTTGGATTTAGAACTCAATTTTATAAATTGTAAAATAAAACATTTCCACCAAGAGCTGTCCCAATCAGCAAATTATTTTTGAAATAGACTCAGTCTTTGAAATTTCCTCTAAGTTAATGGACATAACTCCTCCATGGAGTAGTAGTACCTCACAGATATCTCTGAACAAAGCTACTGCCCCGTTATCTTGTTAGGTTGACTGGAAATAATTATCAGATTGATCAGGGACTCATCTGATAATTTAAAATTTTTTAAAATTTAAGATCAGATTTAAAAATCAGATACTTAGCGCTCATTGTCCCTATCATTGCAGAAGTGGAAGGAGATTTCAAAAAGCTAAAGACCACTTTTTATTTTTTGTTTCATAGATTAGTATGGACAAAGGATTCAAGATCCAGAGGTCAGCCTGCTGCTGCTGAGGCTTTCTGGTCCTTATTTAAAGTGATTCTTGGACAGAAATCATATTATATAAAAGTTTTTTCAACATGATTAAACATGGCATATCCTTTAAGAACCTAGGAACACCTCTATGCCACAAAAAAGCATCAGATATGGACTTTTTGTGGAAGATGACATTAGTTTCCCTTTAAAACCATTTTAATCATATTATACCCTTGCTCAAAAACCATTCATTGGCTAATGCTCACTGTTTGACTTTTAAGACCATTAATAACCTATCTCTATCTATCTAACTTCTGATTGTTTCCCAATAGATCTAGGTACAATAATCTCCTCATTGTTCTATCACTATGTGACTTATACTTTGACTTATACTTCTAACCTTCATATATTTATCTATTTTTGATTCATTTTTTGTCTGTTTTTATTTAATTCAATTCTATTTCATGAAGTCTTTTTTGACTCTTTAATACTTTTTAAAATTATTATTATTATTATTATTATTTCATCATGTCTTGACACTTTAACTGTACTTTGCTAGTAGATGGCAAATACCTGTCTTAAAACTTATTTTTCCTCCCCTGCAAGTGTAGCAAAGCACTCAATAGAGCACTAATATATATTAATTAAATGATTAACAGACAGTATGGAGTGATGTTCTTCTTTCATGCAGATACCTAAGTGAACACAGGCTTTTGCCTGGAAGGCTACCATGGCCAAGAGTAAACAGTGTAACTAAACTGTAATAGTCCTTTCCATGGCTCTGTCACTTACCTCCTCTATGACTGGCTTTGTTGCCATAGTTGACTGCCCCTTGTATAATGAAGATAACAGTCTTTGGCCCTTTCTGACCTTCAAAAAATCAGTGAATCATAAAAGTATAGCATCTTGGAGCTGAAATGGACCAGAAGGTGTAAAACATTTGGCAGTTTTTATCACAGGACACTCAATCAACAGAATTTTATACATAGAAATAACTGTATTATACCCAGACACACACATATTCCCATACATACATACATTCATACATACATACATACATATATACTATTAATGAATGTGCACACAAGTTCTTGAGTGCAGAGGAAGACGGCAAAAGTGTTTTGTTTCTAAAATGCTCCTTTTTCATAAAGACATATGATGTTCAAATACAGAATGCTCTAGCATTCAAAGCCCTTTATAATTTAGTCCTTTCCTACCTTTCCAGGTAGTCTTCTTCCACTTTACCCTCCAAAATGTACTCTTTCATGGGTGACATCAGCCTCTTGGCTGTTGCATGAACAAGACACTCCAAGTCTTGGTTATAGGCATTTTTTTCTGCTTGTCCCCCATGCCTAGATCCCTTTATTTCCTTTACTCTACCTGCTGCTTTCCCTTGCTTCTTTTATGTCCCAAATAAAATCTCATTTTTTTGGTGAAAAATCTTCCCCAGATCTTCCTAATTCTGATGCCTTCCTTTGGTTAGTTATTTCCTATTTATCCTGCTCATAGCTTGCTTTGTGGATATTTGTTTGCATACTGTCTCCTCCTTTAGATTGTAAGATCCTGTCTTTTTCCTCTTTTTTTTCAGAATTTAGCACAGTGGCTGGTACATAGCAGGTATTTAATAAACGAGTATTGATTGATTGATGTGCTAGGGGCAAAGCAATTTATTCCTCTCTGTAGAGTCATCTCATTGAATAAAAAATGGTAGAATAGAAAGAGCATCTGATTTAGATCAGAATCAAGAGAAATCAACATTTGAATCCTGGCTACAGCTCTGACTTGATATTTGATCATGGGCAAGTAATTATCTCTTTGAAACCACAGTTTCTTCATCTATAAAATGGTAAGATACTTGTAATAACCAACTTCATTGGGTTATTTGTTAGAAGGAAAAGACTTTTAAAAATTATTAAAGGAAAATATTTTGCTATATAAATGTGGAAATTATTATTTTCTAGACACAGGTACATCTCAATTTCCTCCTGTGTCATAACACTTAACACGTACATAAAGATAACAATTATTTATTCTTGCCAGGCGAATCTGTCTTTGTCCTTCTGTTCACTGTCCCCAAAATACATATATCATAAGCAACAATGACAGTAGGGATACACTTTCAGAATCTCAGGATCTAGGATCCAGGTTGAGTCTCCTTCAAACCCTGGCTTTATTCACTTTTTTTTCTGGTAAGTATAATTCCTGCAGACTGGTAAATAAATTTAAGTCTTAATCTGGAAAGAACTTCAGATCCAAATATGGCAGGTTTAAAATGAGATCTTAAATCATCTCCCAAGTCCTCCTGGTTAGGTTCTAAAAAGCCAGCCAGGCCCTGGGTGAGGTTTAAGACCTCCCCTGCCTAATTCTCATAGCTCTGTCTTCTGAAAGCCCCCTCCCCCCTGTGCCCTTTACAACAGGGAGGGAGAATATGATTGGTAAACTGCCTCATTGACTCCCTATTCTGCAGGAAGCTTCATTTGACTGTAAGACCTTCTACTGCCTCAGCCTTATTTATTAGCTTCCCTTTCAGCTGACAGCTTCAGGCCTGCCTGCAAGTTAGACCCTCAGCCCCCCACCTCTTCCCCAAAGCTTGCTCCCTTCTCCCCTCCCTCCAACATCTGGTAAAGGAGAGAAAAGCCATTGCTTTACATTCATCAGAGTCTTCTCCAAAGACAAGTAGGACTACAGCATAAAGATTCTGGAGTCATTATTGTTTATATTTTGTTTTCATAGAAGACCAGTGAAATCAGAAGGTGATGTCTTGACTTGTGTATGAAATAGATTTAAGGGAAGCAGACTTGCACAAAGTAGTCAGGCTCACTCTTTCAGAGTCATAGAAATTCAGTGGCAAGGTAAAAGTCAAGATAGTTGGCAATGGCCTGGGAGGCAGTGGATAATTATGGCATTTTTAATGTCTGATCAGTTCTAAACACTTCATAGCACCTGCTTCAGCTGCCCTTGGGGCCATCGGAATAGATTGTTCTCTTCCATCCATTCCACAAGGGAAGGTTCCACACGCTTGAGATAGACTGACTCACTGACAGTTACCATTAGTCTGGTTTAGCCCATCTGCTGAGATGGTCTTAACAGGATATAGTCATTATGCATGCTATAGCTGTTTGGACATACAGGTGAGAATTGGGCACCCAAAGATCCTAGCCACAGAAACTAATTCCTCAGAAATGGAAGAGAGAGACAGCTGGGTCTTCTCCATCTTCCCCCTTCCTCCCCCATGGAGGCAAGAGGGATGTGGAAAGGCAGATAGACATAAAACTGTATCCTCCAGGACCTTGGAAATTGTGCGATGCCATTTGAGAAGCACTGGCTTTCTATTCCCTAAAGAAATTCATCCTCCACCCTTCAGTTTTGGCAATCATGGCTAAAAGTCACCATCATCTGAAGCAAACCTTCAAGATTTACTTCTTGAAGTCTTTTGAGGTTTCTTCCTCTGCTTCTCACTAAGTTGAAAGTGACCTCTTCCTCCGGTGATTCCTAGGATACTCTCCATTTAGTCATTCTCCCAGTCTATCTTACAGTATATGTATTTGTGCATATATCTTACTTTCTCTTCCCCATTCCCCCACTCCCAGTAGATTTCTATTTTCCTGAGGACAGGAGCTCTTCTGATTTTCATATTTGTATCTTCAGGCCTAGTTCAGTACCTTATACATAAGAAGTGTTTAACAAATGTGTTGGATTAAAATAATACATCCAAGGACAAGGATTAGGAAGAAGCATTAGAACCCTCCCCTATTGTTCATCTGGGTGGTCTACATCATTCATATTTCTTACCCAGGGCTCAACTCTAGAGGAATGGAAGTAAAAACAAGAAATGGAATTCTCTAAGTAATAACCCACACTTCATTAATAAGAGCTCTGCCTTGGGCACACCAAGTTGGAAAAACTCTTTGCCTCTAATCCTGAACTCTGGCTTTAGAGCTGGCTGTGGAGAAAAAGGAAAAGACAGAATTCCCAGTTCCCCTATCCCTGGATTTAGCACAGGGACCTGGTCCCTAATTCTTTGTCAGCCACTGGCTTCAATCATGAAATTTTAACATTTTTTATCAACCAATAGAACTGGAAAGGATCTTAACGATCACCTAATCAAAAACCCCTCATGTAAGAGAAAGCTGAGGACAATAAAGAAAAAGTAATTCAACAGGAGGTGGCCAGACTAGGTCTCAGATCTGGGCCAGAACATTTTTCCAGCGCTAGTGTTAGTCTCTTTATGGAATTTCTCCCATGTAATTCTATTCTTTGAGAGGCAGTTACTACAGAAAGAATCAACATCTTTCAATTAAACGCAATTGTCCTGTTTTATTTTTAGCATCATTTTAATGTTTATATTATTACTTGTTTTTGTTAGTTTTATTTTTATTATTATTTATCAATATTTTAGAAACAAGATCAATACTATCAGTAATAAAAGAATCAGAATTTCTGATGCCTTCCTCATGTATATTTTTGATATACTAATTAACCAGGTCATCAATCACAACGTAAGAAGTATCATTAAAAAATACCAAGATAAGTGGTTTTTGCCTCCAAACTTTATAGAGGTAAAAGACAGAATACTTCAGAAGTCCATGGAAAAATGATAGAGGTTTTGAAACCCATATGTGATTATAAATATAAAAGCCTTTTTTTTTGTGGTAGTAGCAAAGAATTGGAAATTGAGGGGATGCCTATCAATTAGGGAATGAATGAACAAATTGTAGTATATAATAATGATGGAATACAAATGTGTTATAAGACATAATGAGCAAAATGCTTTCAAAAATCTGGGAAGATATATATGAACTGATGTAAAGTGAAGTGAGGAGAATCAGGAGAACATTGTTCACAGTAATGGCAATATTGTGCAATAATCAGCTGCAAATGACTTAGCTATTTTCAGAACCAAAAAAATCCAAGACAATTCTGAATTACCTAAGATGAAACATGCTATCCATCTCCAGAGAAAGAACTAATGGAATCTGAATGCAGATAAAAGCATAATTTTTAAAACTGTTTTCTTTCTTTCTTCCCTTCTTTCTTCCTTCTCTCCTCCCTTCCTTTCCTCCTTTCCTCCTCCCTTCGTTCCCTCTTTTCCTCCTCTTATCTTTCCCTCCTTCCTCTCTCCCTTCCTCCCTCCCTTCTTTCTGTTTCTTTCTTTCTTTCTCTTTCTCTTTCCCTCTCTCCCTCCCTCCCTTCCTCCCTCCCTTCCTCCCTTCCTCCCTTCCTTCCTTCCTTCCTTCCTTCCTTCCTTCCTTCCTTCCTTCCTTCCTTCCTTCCTTCCTTCCTTCCTTCCTTCCTTCCTTCCTTCCTTCCTTCTTTCCTTCTTTCCTTTCACACAGTGAATAGAGCATGGAACCTGGAATCAAGAAAACCTGAGTTCAAGTTCAGTCTTAGTTATTTAGTACCTATATGACACACAACTGCAAATCTGCCTCAGTTTCCTCATCTGTAAAATAAGAATAAAAATGGCACCTACCTCTAAGTATTGCTATGAGGATCAAATAAAATATGTATAAAGTATTTTGCAACCTTAAAGCACTATATAAATTCTAGCTGTTATTACAATAGTTATTATTATTATTATCATGGAGTTCTACTTTTATAACATTCCTCACATCAGGCATTCTTCTCTACTCCCAATATCATTTCCCTAGTCCAGGCCCATATTACCATCTGCTTTATTATTATAATTTTCTAAGAAGTCTCTTTCCCTTCACTTTCACGCTCTCTCCAACCTATCCCTTGTATCATTGCCATACTAATTTTTCTTATTTCCTGCTGAGAAATCTTTTCAGTTTCTGATTGATTATTCTTTATCTGACATTCAATACCTTCCCCAATATGGCCAGAATCTTTTCATACCATATTATTCTCTACATCAAAGCAAAAATGTAATATTTTCTCTTTTAAATACACTCTGTGCTGTCCTCTTTTCATGCTTTTGATTACAGAATATCCTCTTGTCTGCATTGCCTTCCTTTTATTTAATGAATTACCACCAATTCTTTAAAGCCAAAATCAAATTCACTTCCTTAATGGAGGCTTTTCATTCATTCAGCAGACATTGTTTTGCTTGTGTTCTACCCCCAACTAAGCAATAATAATAAGCTCTATAATGTCAGGGATCATGTCAGATGTAAAACTACCAAGAAATGCAAACAGTCTTTTGGGCAGTTTTCCAAGTATGATTTATGATGCCTTACATTTTATTTAAAACAAACAAACTTACAAAAAAGCAAACATAACAGCAGAAAAGAGAACTATAAGCAAAGTTGTAGACATTGCTCCTCAATTCTTCATATTCATTTCTCCTACTTTCCATTCCTCATGGGTTCAGAGGAACTCCAGGGCCTGTCTATAGCAAAAATATTTAGAATTTCAAACTAAGTCATTTAATAAATCTTTGTCAAGATGTTGCAGAGAAGTGCGTCATAGTACACTGCCAGAACAAAGCCCTCACTTATATCCAAAGTGAACACAAAAAACCTAAATGATATGAATGTGATATCTCTCTAGGTTTCAATCATTATAATACCCTACACAAACCATAGCAGTCCAATGGAAATAATGAAAAGGACACATTTCACAAAATCAAGGGACTTGATTCACCACTATTCACCATGGTGACGGCACAGTAATCATTCAGCTCTCCCCAAGAGATTAGAAACCAATCATCCATCCAAAAAAAAAAAAAAAAACTCAGCCACCCCTATAGTGACTTCCCAGGATAACCCAGCAGCAATGGACATTGACACAACAAAATATTTGACGTGAGTTATATGATTACAGAGGGCAGACCAAAGCAGCAGAGATACCTATCCCAAACAGGAAGGAAGACACTTAGGGGTTCAACAGGAGAAGAACTAGATTTCAAAGTCAAGAAAACCCAAGGACAGAGGGAGATCAGGGTCAAAGATCTTTTAAAAACTATTCTCTGGAAAACACTGAAAGGCTACATATAAGAGATCCTGTCAGCTATACACTTCCCAAATTGCCAACAGCAACCAAGTCACCAGCACATTGCACCAAGAGTCAAGTTGCCAGAAAATCCAGAAAAATTGGTGGAGAAGCTCTTAGACTTGCTAGTTCAGCTCTCTCTTCAGGCAAGCATTCAAGACCAAAAGCTCCCTCCTCTTCTTCTCCTCCCCCACCCAACTTTCTCCCCTAAAGAAACAGTACAAGCAACTTACCCTGTTAGCACCACCACAAAATCCATTACGTTCCAGCCATTCCTTAGGTAAGAGCCTTTGTGGAAAGCAAACCCTAAGGCGATGATTTTAATTCCAGCCTCAAAACAAAAAATTCCAATGAAATATGGTTCTGTGTCATCCTGGGGTAAGGAGGAGAAAAATCAGTCAGCATTAGCAGTAGTGGGAATTCCATAGAACTATTAAGCCTACAGAAGGTGGAACAAGCAGGCAACTATGGTATCCTTTCCCATAAGCCCCCACCCCAACACACATACATACATAAATACACACACACACACTCTCTCTCTCTGTGTCTCTGTCTCTGTCTCTGTCTCTCTCTCTCTCTCTCTCTCTCTCTCTGTCTCTCTCTCTCTCTCTCTCACACACACACACACACACACACACACACACACACACACACACACACACACAGAATGTCCTATATAGAATTCTCCCTGGGGACTCTTGCTGGAGATTAAAATGAATTAAAGCAGAGTTCAACTCTCCCCAGGAGAAAACCAGAAACACAGACTCTACTCACTGGGGGATTCAACTTCTGAATGACCAAATGGGTTTAACCAGGAATGAAATAAAACAGATGCCTCCACAATCTAAAACCAGTAGTCTTTTAGCAGGCCAGATAGAGGCTGCTAATGAAGCAGGCAGGTATCACCTCCTAATCAAAACAAAAGTCATTCAGACATTTCCTCCTTTGGTTTCTCAATCTAAAACGGTATACACAGGCTTCCATGAAAGGTGGGAATAAAATATGCTAAGGGTTATAAGACAGGTGAAATTTCTGGGCCAAGAGTCACCCTCTTTCTTGGGAAGGGAAGGAGAGGAGAGGAGAAGGGAGGAAAAGGAATGGAGGGGAAGAGAGAAGGAAAGGGAAGGGAAGAGAAAGGAAGGGAAGGGAAGGAAAGGAAATGGAAGAGGGAAGGGGAAATTGAAGAGAAAAGAAGAGAAAAGGGAAAAGAAGATGAAATGGAAGAGCAGAGAAAGAGAAAAGAAGGGAAGGGAGGAAGAAGGGGAAAGGAAAGGAAGGGAGGAAAGAAGAGCACAGAAGAATCACTCACCAGGCGTTCAGACATCGGTGTCTTGTCATCATCAGGCAGATGCTGCTCAAGAGCAAGTACAATGCAGTTTGCTATGATGGTGGCTAAAATCATATATTCAAAGGGAGTTCTGGAGAGTTAAGGAAAGTTCCATTGGCTCATTGAGGTAGAGAGTTATGTCCAACTGTGTGCATGCACCCTCTGGCCCAAGCATTTCAGAAGTTCCCCTGAAGGAATTGCCACAGCTAGTCTGGTTCATCTTGAGTCTAGGAAAATGGTAATTTCTCATGCTTTCCAAACTTCCTACCTTATCTCCCCTTCCCCATACCCTTGCCACCACATAAACTGCCAAAGCCATCTGTTTTAAACTATCTAAAGCAAATCCTTCCGAAGACCCAGGAACAGAGCAGCTGATGTCTTAGGAAAAAATTGGAGAGATATTTCCTTCTTCTTCTCCCTTTCCTTTCTGCCATGTTTCTTACAAAATTGACCTTGCATTTGAGACAAACACACACACACACACACACACACACACACACACACACACACACACAAAACCATAAGAGAGCCTAGAAGTAAACTGAGCCCCAAAGTCCAAAAGCAAATTCAAAATTCAGAAGAACCAGGATCTTTAAGGCTCTGAAATATAAGTCCACCAGGACCATACCAACATCTCCTTTAAGAGAAATACAATCACTTTTTTTCATGGCAAAACCTGGACAGATCTTCTATGAAGCTAGTGATTTTCCCAGTCAGCTTCTGATCAAACACAAAAAGCAAATACTTTCTCTTTTCTCCACAAAAGTGCCCTGGAAATGCAAATTTCCTTTTCCTGAATGCTGCATTTTCCCCTAAACAGCAGAGACACATTCCTCCCTGAATCCTGTGTGCCTATGAATATCAGTATGGGCTGACAAGGTCTCCAGAGTTTCCTGGCAACAGGCCCACAAGCTTCTAAAGTTCCCCTTGGAATAATCTGTCCTCTTCATTTCGAGTTAGAATGGGCTCTTGCTAGTGAATGTTAATGTGTATAGTCAAAGTTCAGACTCCTCCTGAGATGACCCCAGCTCAAACAAATTCAAGGAACAAGGATTCAGATATTACTGAGAAAAAAGACTCAGAATTCTACAAATTCAACTCAACAAATACTGATTAAGCACTTTTTTTCTGTGCAAAGCCTTGTACTTAGTTCTGGAAATATTGAATAGGAAGGGACAGAAAGAATTATTCAGGCTCAATAACTAAGGGAAAGATGGTCTAAAGTTCCTGACAAGGAAACCTGATCTAGAATGGTGTCCCAGGAGGCAGAGGTGCAAGGATGGGAGAAGTTGGTTAGCTCCCATTACAAAGGAAAATGCCCTCATCCTTTGGGGTTATGCTATTTTAACACAGTTTCTCCCCACCCTTTCTACTTTCCCAACTATTCTTCACAGTTGGCCAATTTCATCTACACACTAAATGCACAGATAGGACCAGATTCCTCCTGTGGCCCAAAGCTTTCAGAGGATTCTTATTGCTTATGTTGAGGATCAGTCAACTGAGGTCTGTGGGACTACCTTTGTAAAAGATATTTTATCAAAACAATTCAAAGCTTACCAGCTAGACAAAAATAGGCAGTGGGCCAGCTCAGTCTTTTTTTGCTGACCCCTGGCCTATATGATAAAATAAAAATTCCTTGGCCTGGTGTTCCAACCCCTACAAAATCTGGCCCTGACCTACTTCTCCAGGCTGATTATTCCCCTCCTCTGCCCCTTTTTTATATCTAGCCCAAATGGACTTTCAGCTATTCTCTGACCTTGCCCTGATCTCTTCTACCCTTCTGTACAACTGTACAGATTGTTCATCACTCCAGAAATGCATGCCTTCTTCATTTTTTCCCTCAAAATGCCAAAACTGTCATGAAGCCTATTATGTTTCCTATTTCCTGCTTCCTCTCCTCTCAAAGAGATCTCTTCTGCTTATTTTTTTCCTAGAGTACTTGGATAGGACCACTTCTTTATCTTTATCAATTACACTTTGTACTGCATTAATTTGTGAATCTGTTGTATCTTCTAACTTCCCATTAGAGTATGAAGGAAGAAAGGAAGGAAGGAAGGAAGGACAGAAGGAAGGAAGAAGGGAAGAAAAGGAGGGAAGGAGGGAGGAAGAACAGAAGGAAGGAAGAAGGAAGAAAGGAAGTAAAGAAAGAAGTAAGGAAGGAAAAAAGAAAGAAGGAAGAAAGGAGGGAGGAAGGAAGAAGAAAAGGAAGGGAGAGAAGAAAGAAAGAAAATAAAGAAACAAGTATTAAGTACCTATTGTGCTGCCAGGCATTGTGCTAGGTATTTTACAAATATCATCTCATTTAATTCTCTCAAGAACCTGGGAAGTAGGTGCTGTTTTTATCCTTGTTTTACAATCGAGGAAAGGGAGGCAGGCAGAGATTGAGGGCCCAGGGTCACACTGGATAGGTTTGAGGATGGGTTTGTACTCAGGTCTTCCTGACTCCAATCCCAGTACACGAAACACTACACCACTAACTGAAAACAAGAAACTTATCATTTGTCATCCCCAGAATTCAGCACAGGGGCTTACACAGAACAGGATTGAATAACTATTTCTTGATGCCATTGTTTGTCACCTCTGGATCCAACCAGGTTCTTGGGTTATGATGCAGCCCTGGGAATAATGTGAACTCCAACTGAACTCATCTCATGACCATTGTCAACCTTATCAAGGGAGACCACATTCTTATGATTATTATTAGTATATCCCTCTTCTTATAACCTCATCATGCAATTCCTGACATAAATATAATGCATGTGAATTCATAAAAATTACTCCCTAACTCTAGGGACTTTCCCAAATTACTCCCTAATTCTAGACCTCCCCCTAATTTGCCCTCTCCCTCCTCATCTCCTACTTTTAAATGACTTCCTTTTACTCAGCTAGATCACCATGATCTGCCTTCATGAAAGAAAAGTTTCCTTGTAACTATAATAACAACTTTGTGGATTTTTCACATTTCAAACTGCTCTCTCAGAACCTGGTGCTTCATCACTAGCATCCTAACTTAGAGAGACTAGCAAAGCCATTGGGAGTAGGTATTATAGCATCATACTGATGTGCAGAAGTGGTGTTATCTGCAGGGAGCTGAGAAGAAAGGGCAATTCTTACAGGTACACTCCTTTGGACTTCATTTTGCCTAGGAACCTCATCCTGCAAGATCATTTCAGTCTTGTATTCACACCTGTTTGACATCCTATGCTTCTGAGACCCATCTTCATGGAGTGAGTGAAGAGCTACTGCAGAACCTTTATCTAAGGAGGGAGCCTAAGGCAGCCATCTTTTCATTTCCTACTTGGCTGATCATCATGACTTTTCATCATGCTGCTGAATAGAGTATTTTCTCCTCTTCTTTTCACTTCCCTTTGGTCTACAGTTTTTTTTTTATCAGATTGTAAACTCCTTGAGGGCAAGGGCTGTCTTTTTTATTTCAGCTGGATTTGTATCCTCATTGCTTAGCACAGTGCCTGACATATAGCAGGTGCTTAATATATGTCTGAATGGACTGGTTCCAAGCTTCTTCTCTTTAGGCAGCATTAAAGAAGAGAGAAACTGACCCAAGTAAGCTTTTTGAGCAAGAGGGGGAATACAGATGCATTGTATGATGATCCCAGGGAGTTTTCCCTTACGTTAACATTTGTTGTGCACTTCTCCAAGGACTGACTCACTAGGAAGACAGCCCGGGAGGAGTAGAAGGGGGAACAATTGTGTTTCTATGTGTCTCTTGCAAAGCATCTTAAATACTGTGTTGGTTGTGTTTGGTACCAATTCTAGAGACAGGGGAGAGGAGGGAGGGGGAAGAGAGGAGTGATCAATTCACTCAAAGAACAAGTCTGTGACAGTGCAATAATTCAGATACATCCCAGGCTACAGAACCACAAAGGCAATTTATCTGAGACACAACTGTTCCTCTAGAGGTATTTAGGAAGAGTCACAGATTGTAAACCAGAATTGGGCTGAGTATTTTGGAGTCAGTACAGCAAATTGAAAAAAAAATTTGGTCTTGAACTCAAGGGACATGCCTTCAAGTTGCAGAACTACTATTTTTACTAACCATATGAACTTAGGGAGGAAAAAAGGAAATTAACATTTATTTAGCACTTCCTTTGTGCCTGTCACCATGCTAAAGCCCTTACAAATTTTGTCTCATTTGATCTTCACAATGACCTCAAGATGTAAGTGCTATTACCTCCATTTTACTGGTAAGGCTACTGAGGCAGAAGCCAAATTTTTTTTACCTTAGGTTTTTCGGATTCCAAGCCTAGTACTCTACCCAACGTAGCACCTAGCTAGCTGTGGTAGGTAAGGTACTTAATTTCTTGAGCCCTCAGTTTCTTCATGTATAAAAATTAAGTTCATTTCTGACTCTAAGTTCTATGATCAAATACGGCTTTGATGTGGGGTAAGAAAAATGCTGGTACTTCTCCTCACTTTACAAAGTAGGAAAACAGAGCCCCAAAAAGAAAGCCAAGGAATCCGATTTCAAATTGGAACTTAGGAGTACATCCAGCATTCAGCTCTTGGCCCAAATCATACGACCACACTCCATTTCACTCTGAAGAAAATATCAGCCACACAGCATTTTTGGAAATCAGCAGCAGAAAGTCTTGCCTTTGATTGGCTATGCCTGGCTTGCTGCCTCCTGTGCAGGATCTGTGCAGGCTTGTAATTAAGAGGACAGAGAACAAAGCTGGGGATGTTTCGTAAATATCCAGCTCTCCCTCACCCCACAAGCTCAGAGTGTGGAAATAAGAAAAAACATTTACATACAAAGAAATGATTCCCAGCATATTTTCCCCTGGATGCCTCTTGCTATGGTTTCTGATACCATTATTCGAGCCAGACCTCTCCTCCCTTCATTACTGGCTGGCTTATTCTTTTACTGGATCTCCTCTTTTTGTGGCCTTGGTTGCCTGCTCTCTAAATCATTTTGATGTGACTTTTTCAAAACCAGATCTTCCCCAAAGGCTTCAAGGTACAACAGCAATTCCCTCTAGGTCAATGATTAGAGTTTAAATTGTCCAATGTCTCCCCCGGCCTACAATGTCTACCTGAGGTTTCCCCTGGTATAAGGTGATGAAGCCTCAGTTAGCATGTAGGAAAAGGGTACCTTAAATTTCATTAAGAATTCTTGTCAACAGCATTTAGCTCAAGAATCAAGAACATGGCAAAAGCAAGAGTATACGATGATCAGTTCTGATGAGATTATTGAGGCCAGTTCCAAATGGTTTTGTGATGAAGAGAACCATCTACACCCAGAGAGAGGACAATGGGAAGTGAATGTGGATCACAACATAGTATTTTCACTCTTTTTGTTGTTTGCTTGCATTTTGTTTCCTTTCTCACTTTTTTCCTTTTTGATCTGATTTTTTCTTATGCAGTGTAAAATTTATAGAAATATGTATAGAAGAATTACGCATGTTTAACATATATTGGATCATTTGCCATCTAGGGGAGAAAGTGGGGAGAAGGGAGGGGAAAATTAGGACACAAGGTTTTATAAGGATAAATGTTGAAAATTATCCATGTATATATTTTAAAAATAAAAAAGCTTTCATTAAAAAATAAAACATGATTCACAAAAAAGCAGTGTTTAGTTCATTTTCTGGCACAGATTCATTTTTTAATTTTTCTTTTTTTTCAGATTCATTATTTAATAAGTGCTTTTTCTCTAATTTCATTAAAATATGTTAGCATCAACATTTAAACCATACTTACTATAAATCCTTTTCCATCTTGCTTATATACACATACAAATAAAACACATACATACACACATGCATACATACATACACACAAACAGAAAGAGACCATATTAACTTTATACTCATTCATCAGAGGTAGGAACAAACAATATTAGGTAAAAGGATTTGCCTATAGTCAGTCAGAAGAAATGAGAATGATCCCAGAATTTCAGATCTAAATCATTCATCACAAGCATTTGTCCTGATTTCACCTTTATCCTAGAAATAGTAACCCAAGAAGCTTCAACTGTAACCTTCCAGCCTAGATATTAAGCAAGATGGCCAAAGAAAAAGAAGAGAGAGTTAAGGAAACAAATCATTTTGGAAAATAGCAAATATGCTAAGAAAAATGACCAATGTGATGTGGAAAAATTAATTTAAGTCTGGAAAGTTTCTTAGAAGCTCTTTCATTGATCTGTCTTCATCCCCCTTTTGCATTACATCATGCTACTATAAATATATAGAATCACATAATCTAAGTTAGAAGTTACCTCAAAGGTCAACTAGCTTTTAGGATCATAAGGGACAGAGTCATTCTGGTCCAACCCCCTTATTTTACAAATGAGGAGAGGCTCATGGAAGTTAATGTAATTTAAGATCAAACAGAAAGTAAGTTTCAGAAGTAGAATTGAGTATGGCTATTCTCTCTGTGATAGCCAAGTAAATTGTCACCCAGATTGCTCAAGTAATTTCTACTAAAGGAGAATCCACTGTAATCTTTTCCACTTTGGGCTAGCTCCAATTAGTGGGAAAATTTTCCTAACATTGGGCTCAAATTTGCTTCTCTGCAATTTCTAACCATGTTGCCCTCCGGGGCCACAGAGAATAAGTTAAATCCATCTTCCATATGAGAGTCCTTCACACACTTGAAGAGAATTCTCATCCCCTTTCAGTCTTCTCTTCCCCAAACTAAGCATCCTTTGTTCTTTCAAATCATACCATGGCACAGTTTCCAGTCCTGTCATCATTCTAGTCATCCTCCCCTGCATAAACTTCCTATTGTCACTGTCCTTCCTAAAATGTGGCACCCACAACTGAACAGCATTCTCTCAAGGAAGTTTTAAAAGAAACATTATGACTCCCATCTTTATTATGCCTAATACTGTTACATTCTTTGATTGTCTTGCAACATTGTTGGCTCATCCTGAACTTTCAGTTTGCCCAAACACCCAGATCTTTTTTCTTTTTTATTCTTTCTTTAAGCACAGACTTTTTCTTTGTTTTTCAGTTTCAAATTTCCTTTTCTTTCACTATTAAAAAGGCCAGAAAAACAAAAACCATTACAAATATGTATAGTTGTACAAAATAAATTTCTGCAATAACTATGTTCCAAAAAAGCAAGCAAACAAAAAAGTAAGAGAAGAAAAAATGCTTCAGTCAGCACTCTGAACCCATCAATTCTTTACTTGGAGGTGAACAGCATGTTTCATTATGAATCCTTCGGGATTATGATTTGTCATTGTGTTGATCCATCATAGAGTTTATAAGTTACTGAATTTTCCACAGTTGGTTATCTTTACAACATTGCTGTTCCTATGTAGAATGATCCCCTGATTCTGTCCACTTCACTTTGCATCAGTTCATACACATCTTCCTGGATTTTTCTGAAATCATTTCCTATGTCATTTTTTAAAGTGCAATAGCATTCCATCACATTTATATCCTATAGCTTGCTCAGTCATTTGATTGGCACCATTTCAGTTTCCATTTCTTTGATAACACAGAAAGAGCTTCTATAAATGTTTTGTACATATGAATCATTTTCTTCTTTCTTTGACATCTTTGGATATAAATCTAATATCTGTATTGCTGGGTGTGTACAGTTTAATAGCTTTGGGGGCATTATTCCAAATTGTTTCCAGAATGATTAAACTAATTCACAGCTTCACCAGCATATTATTAATGTACCTGTTTTCTCACAAATCCTCCAACATTTGTCATTTTCTTTTCTTTTCTTTTTTTTTTTTTTTAGTACTCTTTGCCAATAAAATAGTTTTAAGATGTTTTAAGAGTTGTTTTAATTTGCATTCCCTAGTTATTGGTAATTTAGAGTACTTTTAAAAATGTAACAATTGATAGCTTTGATTTCTTCCCTTGAAAACTCCCTATTCATATCTTCTTGTAGATTTGGCTCAGTTCCAGATATACTCTAAAAATAAAATCTTTTTCAGAGAAATTTGCGACAAAGATTTTTTCCTACTTTCTTGCTTTTCTTCTCTTTTTAGCTGCCTTAGTTTTGTTTATGCAAAAACATAATTTTAGGTCATCAAGATTATCCAGTCTACCTCCTTTGAATCTTTCTATTTCTAATCCAAGATCCTAAACTTTTCCCCTATCCATCGATATAATTTCTTCCCTGATCCCCAATTTGATTATATCACCCTTTCTATACATATTTTGAGTTTATTTTGTTAAATGGTATGAGATGTTGATATATGCCCAATTTCTGCTAGACTAGTTTTCAATTTTCCTCAACAGTTTTTATCAAATAGTGAGTTCTTGTCCCAATAACTAGGATTTTTGAGTTTACCTAATATTATCTTATTGTGTTCATTTGCTTCTATATGTTGTATAACTAATCTGTTCTACTTAGCAATCTAGTTCTTACCTTATTTCAACTATTACAATTCTGTAGTATAGTTTAAGATCTAATACTACTAGGCCTCCTTGCTTCCCATTTTTTTCATTGATTTTTAAAATATTTTTGCCCTTATATTTCTCCAGATGAATTTTGTTGTTATTTCCCTTCTCCCTTATCCAGTTCTGTAAAGGAGCCCTTTAGTGGGGTGACTGATATGGCATATCTTTTCCATATCACTGAATAAGTAAACTAATTTAGGTCACATTTTCAATTTTATTATATTATGTCAACCTATTCAAGAGAAATTAATATTTCTCTAGTCATTTAGAGCTGTCTTTGTGTGAAGAACATTTTATAACTGTGTTCATATACTTCTTGTGTGCAACTGTACAGACAGATTCTCAGGTATTTTACACTGTTGTTTAAACGGAATTTCTTTTTTTCTCTTCCTGCTGGATTTTATTGGTAATATACAGAAATGTAGATGATTTGTGAGGGTTTATTTCATATTCTGCAACTCTGCTGAAGTTGTTAATTGTTTCAATTCATTTTTAGCTGACTCTTCAGGGTTCTTTAAACCATCTCATCATCTGCAAAAAGTAATAGTTTTGTTTCCTCTTTGCCTGTACCAGTTTCTTCAGCTTTTTTTTCTTGTCTTATTTTTATAGCTAGTATTTCTAGTACAAAATTAAATAGTAATGGTAATAATAGGCACCCTTGTTTCACACGTGCTCTTATTGGAAAAGTTTCTAGGTTTTCTCCATTATAGTTAATATTTGCTTTTGAGTTTCTCATTTTAGAAAAGCTCCATATAGTTTCTAAATTTTTATGCAGAAATGTGTATCATATTTTGTTTAAAATTTTTCCTGCAATTATTGAAATAATCATATGATTTTTGTTGCTTTTATTACTTACATGAATAATTATGCTTTAAGTTTTTGGTGGGGTTTTTTTTTGCATTTTGAACCAATCCTGAATTTCTAATGTAAAGCTGGTCATAGTATATGATTTTAAAAATTTTATTACTACAATTTCCTAGCTAGTATTTAAATTTTTGCACCAATATTAAGCTTCCTAGCTTATCAAAGAATATCTTGTTAGTGGTATCAAGACATTATATGACATTAAGACCATATGTTTATCATGGAAGGAATTTCATAGGACTACTTTACCAATTTTTTTTTTCCTGAACAATTTATGTAGCACTGAAATTAATTGTTCTTAAGTGTTGGATAGAATTTGCTTGTAATTCCATCAGTCCTGGCTTTTTTTTATACATTTTTCCCTTAAAGGGCTCAATTATGGCTTGTTCAATTTTTCCAAGACAGAATTATTTCAGTATTCTATTTCCTGTTCTGTTAATCTGGGTCATTTATATTTTTGTATCTATTTGTCCATTTCATTTAGATTGTCAATTGAGCAAAATTGTTCCTAATAATTGCTTTTATTCCTCTTCATTTAATAGCAAGCTACCTTTTTCATTTTTGACAATGTTTATTTGGTTTTCTTCTTTCTTTTTAAAAATCAAATTAGCCAGTGGTTTATCAGATTTTTCCCCACAGGAACTATTATCTAACCACGCTTTTTTCACATTGTACTTGTGGCAGTTCATTCTTTGAACTTGAGCAGACAAAATACTAGCCTGATGTCAGGAAAAACCTGATTTCAGATAAAAAATTTAATACCTATTAGCCTCATGACTACAGGTAAGCCATGTAACTTCTTATAATCTATTTCCTCATTTATAAAATAAGGACAATCATACTCTATTACCTACCTCCCAGAGTTGTGAGGATCAAATTGTGAGGCAATTGTAAAGCACTTAGCACACAATTATATAGTAAACATACATTAATGTTATTCTAAAATACTTTGTAAACTTTAAATTTCTATATAAATATTAGTTATTATTTTTCAACAACAATAACAAAAACAATAATAAATAACTTTTTAAAAATTTAATTGTTTTGGATTTGGATCATGGTCGTATCTTGTCAAGTTCTTGTGAGTCCTGACAGACATCCAACAAAGTTACTAGAAATGTGAAACTTGGAGATGGGAAGACCACGTAGGAGTTTAATGCAATAATTCAGATGAAGGATAGATAAGGGTCTCAAGTAAGATAGAGATTGTGTGAGTGGAGAGAAGGGCAATAGATTATGAGATGTGTATAAATAGATAAGATTTTAAACTAACTGGAAAAAGGAAGAAAAGTTAAAGATGACTCAAGGTAATGAATCTAGATGGTTGAAAGAATAAATTTATATCCTCCAAATTTCAGATGGGATATTTAGATAATGGGCCTGAAGTTTCTAAAAAATAATAAGTTTGGAAATATATACACACATATGTATATATATATGCATCCACACATATATGTACACATATGCATATGTATATGTTTACAGAGATAATCACTGAGCTCATGAGAATTATTATCACCAAAGGAAAAAGTATAAAGAAGAGAGGACCCAGGTCAAAATTTGGGGCACTAGTCAAACTTAGTGAAACTGGAGTAGTATGATCATCTAGAAATGAAAACTAAATGATGAGATAGGTAGGGGGAAACCAAGAAAGAACAATATTCATGAAAGCAAAGGGGGAAAAGATTGCCCCAGACATGGAATGGCTGTGTCCAAAACTGATGCTGTCTTCCTTCCCTTCCAATATCCTGCTTTACCCCTATGTTTCCAGTCCTGGAATCATAATGAAACAAATGCTACATTTGTTCCTACAATATATCAATCTATTATTTATGATACCCCTCACTAAATGCTTCCTGGTTACTATTTTCCTAAATATTCACCTTATTTGAATGGAAGCTTTTTGAGGGCAGACACATAAAAGTCTTTTTCATCCATTCATTCTTAACTCTTGGATATAACAGTTAAGAGATAATTAGTAACTTGGTAGTGATAGTGGAAGCAATTAATTTCAGGGTAGTGGTGGAGTCATAAGACTGTGTGAGGGAGATCAAGAAGGACTTTTCTAGGAGAAAAACTATTTTACTCTACTTAGAAAAGATAGAATAGTCAAATTAAAGTGTTTTTAAAGGATGAGGAAGATCTGAACACATCTGAAGTGGTAGGCAAGAAGGAACTGAAAAGGAAAAAGAAGGATGATAAAGGGGGCACACTTCTTGAAAGGATGGACAGAACAAAAAGCACAAATGGAAAAGTAAGCCTTGATGAGGAGAAAGTCAACCTCTTCACCAGAGACTAGAGAAGACAATGGAGTATGCTGAAGGGGGGTCTTGAAGATGTGGTAGAGGGTAAAAGAGGGAGTTGATTCACATTCATCAAGCATTTGGTAGTACCCTACTGATTACTAAAGATCCAAAGACCCAAAAAAGCACTCTCTGATCTTAAGGAACTTGTATTTTTGTGGGGAAAAAAGCAACATAATCACAGATAAGTAAATGTAAACTATATTCAAGAAATTGTGAAGTGTAGAGTGGAGTAGGGGAAAGGCACGAACAATTATCAGAAATAAGACTAAGCCTCATGGAGGAAGTAGCACTTGACCTCAACCTTGAAAGAAACTAGATAAGATGAAACTACCAGAACTTTTTTTTAGAAGGGAGTAAACTGGTTGAATGTAAGCTTCAGAAATGGTACTTTGGCAGTTGTTCAGAGGATGGATTGGAGAGGAAGACTGGAGAGAAGAAACACTGGAAATAAGGAGCCAAATGAAGAGACTTCCACAATAATCCCAATGATGAGGTCTTGAGATGTGGTTTACATGAAAGTGGAGAGATAAGGATGGATGTGAGAGATATTGTGAAAGTAAAATCAATAAGACTTGGTGGCATTTGCTGGCTATGTATGGTGAGGGATAGTGAAGATGACTCTGAAGTTATAAAGCTTGATGACTAGAAATGTGAAAGTATATACAACTAAAATAAGATTAGAGATTTGGGGAGGAGCAATTTGAAATAACACATTTTGTTTGGGGATTGTTGAACTTTAGATGGCTACAGGACATCCAGGTGAAAAAATGTCCAAAAAGGGGGCAGCTAGATGATGCAGTGAATAGAGCATCGGTCCTGAAGTCAGGAGGACCTGAGTTCAAATGTGATCTCAGGCACTTAATACTTCCTAGCTGTGTGACCCTGAGCAAGTCACTTAACCCCAATTATCTCAGCAAAAAATTGCCCAGAAAGCATTCAGCAATGTGGAAGGGATACTCAGGCAAAAGACTGTGGCTATAAACCTTGGAATCATCTGCACAAAGAGGTTAGTTGGCCCTATGACAACAGAGAGACTATAGAAGAAAAAGAGCCCAAAACAGAGCTCTAGGGTAAATAAGTGTACACACGAGTATGGGATGATGATTCAGCAAAGGAGTGGTTGGATAATAAAAGGAGAGCCAGAAGAAAGTTGTGCTACCAAAATCCAGGTGATCTGAAAAAGTCAGAAAGGACTCAGGAAGAGGCCATCAGATTTGGCAATTAGATCACTGAGAACTTTAGAGAGTACAGTTTTAATTGAGTGCAAAGGATTGAGAAGTGAGAGGAGAAAAGGGGAAGCAAGGAGACAGATTTTTCTGGGAGTTTTGTTATGGGGGGGGATAGCTATAAAATGGGAGCTTGAGGGATAGTCAGATAAAAAAATTTTAAGCACAGAGGAAACCTTGACATATTTGTAAGCAGCAGGAAAGAGTAAGTAGCCAGAAAAGTATCGAAAACTAGAGCAAAGGAGGAAAGATGATTTCAAGAGCAATCTGTTTGAACAGCCAGGCAGGGATGGGCCTTGGAACATAGAAAGAAGGGCTGGCTTTAATGAGAAGGACCACTTCTTCATCAGAGATGGAAGCAAAGGAGAAGATAGGAGACTGAAGGACTCCATCGAAGAAGTCAAAGTCTTCTTCTGAGGAGGAAGAAAAACATAGTATAGAAAGCTGCAGGAGAGAAAAAGTTTAAATGAAGCTATTGATAGTATGACCCAGAACAATCAGGGAAGAATAAATGATTGTCATGCAACAATGAGGGCCTGGTTGGAATTATATAAAATAAGTTTGTAATGAAACAAGGTAAATCTAGTGTGATTTTTTTTCTTCGTGAAGCCATGCAATAATCACCATTTTCCTTTCTAATTTTTTAAAAAAAATCTCTTGAATGTGTTCTAGAATTTTCCCAGGAATCAGTCAAACTCACTGGCTTAAAGTTTAGACATAACCTCTTTTATTTTATTTTTTAATGTGAATATGTTTGAATTTTCTTGAAGGAGAAAGAATAAGAAAAACACACAGGATCACACAGAATTCCAGAGCTATGAGGGAAATTGGAGGTGACTTAGAGCAATATGAATTGGAACCTTCTTTATAACATTAAATTACTAATTCACACAAGGTAGTTATCCACTCAGCCCAGTAACCCTGACTTTAACTACTATCTGAATGACCAAGAATACTTGAAGGAGAGATGAATCTCATTTCAATTAAAAAAAAAACCCTCTAACAAGGGATCATCCAGCTCAGGCTTCCAGTTAGGTTTCTCCCTTCTGAGGTTATTCATTTTACTTTTAGACAGAGTGGTATGGTATAAACAGCACTGGATTTAAGTGATGTGGTTTTGAATCTCAGCTCTGTTATGTATTCACTGGTGACTCTGCCTCTTTGGGATTCAGTTTCTTCATTTGTAAAATGAGGAATTTGGACTAAGTGATGTCTCAGGTCTTTTTAGCTCTGAGGCTTTATATTAGATGAAACCTGCCTTTGCAACTTCTTCCCACTGCTTCTATGCATGCCCTCTGGGATAAAGCAGAAAGTTCATCTTTCAAAAAGCTGGTGATGGTGCAGCATGGGAACATAAGATGGAGCCATTATACAATTTGTCTCTTTCCAGGTCCCATGAGCATCCAAGAATTAGGTAAGCACAAAGCACAAAGGCCAGGAATATTTGTGGTGGGGCGGGTAACCTCATTAGAGAAAGAAATGCTAAAGGCAGCAGGTAGAAACCAAGATTGGAATTAGGAAAGATATGAATCAGAGGAAGTAAAAGCAGCTAAGCATTTTCTAGCCTCACTCAGATCCTGTCCTAACCCTGAGGTAGGAGCTGGATATATTGGGAGCCTCCTTGGATGCTGAGAAAAGGAGCCAGTTACAGGCTCTTTCCTGCCCACTGATTGGTTTGTGGGAAATGCACTGATGTCAGCACAATCTAGGAATACATCAGGCACCAGAGGAGCATAAAAAGAAAGGAGATGAGAGGCTCTGAAGTGAAGAAAGAAAGCTGTCTTCTTATATACATGGATGTAAAGGGAAACAGAACCATCCAGGAATGTGCAGCTAAAAATGGTTCCATCCATAAATAGAGTCATCAATAGGTATAGATGGGCTGTAGCTAGATACAGAGGTAAAGCAAGAAACATGAGGAATGAGGGATAAAAATGACCAACTGCTTGTTGGAGGTGAAGATGGGCTGACTCTCCTAATACACACTTTGTTATATTAAGTGGAATCAATTCACTTGAAATGACTGCTCCTTTTCCCCAGTTCACATTCTCCCATAGCATTAAGGATACTGGTCTTTTTCCATGCACAAACTTCTTTCTGTCCATGTTATCCTTCCTTCTTCCTACTTCCCACCTCCTCCACCAAGAAAATACAATCTGGCCTGTTAGCTAGTCAGTCCGTTCTTCCACCCGGGTGCTGGGGCCCTTCCAGGATGGGGGGGCTGAGTTGAGGAGGAGTTGGGATGCTGCCTGGTCTGCATATACAAAGGAAAGAGATAAAGGGCCTAAATTTGTCAGGAGGAAGTGACAAGATTTTATTTTCAAGTAAATTATGTGCATCAGGATTAGCATGAGAAATGTTAGTGAGGAATTGTGTCTTCTAATTCTAATTTGAGTTAAGATATGCTTCCTTCAAGGTTCAGCTCAAGTGCTAATCTTCCCATATGAGGGTCTTCCATTCCAGGAGTTATTGATGACCTTCCCAATCCTATCAACAATATTACTTGTATTTTTCTATGCACATATTGTTTTCTCCCTACTCTCTCCCTCCATCCTCCACCTCACCCTGAGAAGGTAAGCTTCTTAAAGTCAGGGGAGTGTTTCTTTTTCATTTTTGTAGCCTCCACATAGTAGGGATTGAATAAATATTTGCTGAATCATGGAGCTGGAAAGGACTTTAGAGATTACTTAACACAACCCTTTAATTTTTACAAATAAGGAAATGGAAGTCATGGAAGTGAAATAGTGCAATTAAAGTCACACACATGTAGTAGGTGTAGGAGTATGAGTAGCAACAGCATCTAATATTTATATAGTGCTTACTATGTGCCAGGCACTGTGCTAAGTACTTTACAATTATTACCTCATTTGATCTTCACAACAACCCTAGGAGGTAGAGGCTATTATTATCTCTATTTTATCAATTAGGAAACTGAGGTGAATGGAACAAGTGACAAGGCTACATAGCTAGAGTCTGAGGCCAGATATGAATTCAGGATTTTCTGATTCTAATACCAATAATCTATCCATTGCACTACCCAGCTTCCACCTAATATAACCAGATCTTCTGAATCTAAATCAATACTCACTCTGCCATACCATATAAGATTCACCATTCATTATTTCCACTGTCCAACTTATATAATACATATCCCAAATGAATCAGATTAATGAGATCTTTACTCTTAATCATCCAATCCATTTTCCAACGCTAATTGTGGACACAAAAAGGGAAGGAGTAGTCTCGATAACCAACTCATATATAAAACACACATACAATTCAGTTTTAAAACAAGCAAATCACCATTAACTTCCTACTTGCGGAATAGTCCAAGGATCTCAGGTAAAGAATAAGTGCTAACAAGGATGGCCTTTGATATGCCCCGAACACTTTCAGTACCACGGCCAGTTCTACAAGGTGAAAGTTGTTCACATTCCAAAGCATTTGGCTCTGTTAAGTGTGAACTGCGCCAATGTCAAGTTAGCAACACTTAACTGAGACATTTTATGTTATAGATGGGCTAGACACAAGATGGGGGCAGGGGGAAGGAAAGCCAAACTAAGCAGTAACAATTTATAATCCACCAGCAGATGGAATGGAATATGTCTTCCAATACCACTCAAATGAAGATTTTCATCATTTCAGTTCTGAAAAAAATCTACCCTCTTTCTTCTTGGGCTGTTATATTCAGCTCCAGCTTAAAGAATTTTAAACACTAGTTTAGTCATTCTCTACCTATGAATGCTTGTTCTTACTTTTTTACTTCATCTGAAATCTTCATTTTCACCTCACCTTTGGAGACCAATGAATTTCTCTGGTTGTGAAGAATATTTCTTCTAAATAAACAAACTCTGTACTATCTGTAAAGCCAAATTCCCTAATTCTCCTCTTTCTTGGAGACTTAACCAAAAATGAGAAGGGAATCTCTAGTGCCTTTGTTTTTATTATATAACATTGCTTATTCTCCATTGCTCTAAACATATACATTCATTTACTCATGTTAGATGCCATTCCTGATTTTCCTCTGAAGAATTCATGGCTTTACATAAATTTTGTCAGGCATCCTTAAAGATTTGCTTGCTAGATTTAAGAGTAAGAAGACCTAGGTCTAAAATCTGCCATGACATGTAATAAATATATGCCTCAGTTTCCTCCTTTGAAAAAATAGAGGCAGTATTTGTAACACTTGCCTCACAAAGCTGTTGTAAGTGAAATATTTTGCAAACTTTGACTGTGATAGAAATA
This sequence comes from Sminthopsis crassicaudata, assembly GCF_048593235.1. Classification (NCBI taxonomy): domain Eukaryota; kingdom Metazoa; phylum Chordata; class Mammalia; order Dasyuromorphia; family Dasyuridae; genus Sminthopsis; species Sminthopsis crassicaudata. The sequence goes on along the minus strand of NC_133617.1, from coordinate 70,554,051 downwards.
CGACTTAATATATTTTCACCTAAGAGTGAGAAAAGTCCTCCTGAAAGTTTTGCTTTTCAAATGATCATGTAAACATACACAATTACCCCTTAAACCTTAAACCTTTACTGTTAAAAAAAAAACCTTTACTGTTGCCAGAATCCATCATTTCACTGTAGAATTGCCTACTCCAGCAATGTAGAGACTACAAGGTCCCCAATGTCATCACTCAATGGCTGAACCTGTGGCAGTGAGCCTTTTCTGATTTAGTCAAGCTAGTCTTTTGGAAACACACACACACAAATACACATACATATACACATGCACACACACGTCTATTACTGGGCTTTCAAGGACCATGGGTCATCTTCATGATAAGTCTGAGAAGGACTTTTATGGAAACAATATTTACTAGTTAATTTCATCTATGAAAAACAAGGAAAACTGGAAAGAAAATAGAAATATCTTGGAGTAAGAAGAGGGAACAACAATTGAAAGCAATTCTAGGAAGAAACTGATTGATATCAAATATTGATACAGAAAAGAATTTTTCTTAATTTTTCAATAAACAAAAGCCTGTTTACTCTTCTCCCCACTCCACCCTATTAAGAAAAAAGAAAAAGGAAAGGAACTCTTGTAAAATATGCATAGTTAAGCAAAACAAATTCCCACATCAGCCATGTCCAAAAATGTGCTTCTCATTCTGCACACACTGATGCATTTTCAGGATTTGCCCCATATGATCAAGATCTGAATAGACAACATCCTCTTCTCATCATCATTTATTCTCCTCTTCTGTTGCTATTTAGTATATGCAATGCCTTATTCTAGTGTGGAAGCAATTCTGAGATCCTGAAGCCTATGCCTGAAAAATATGAACCTGTAGGCCCCATAAAACTAGAAAGGTTTTAGTTTAGTCAAATTGGATCCACTGTTCAATGCTTAGTTTGATAAAACATGGAGAAGTTGGCTAAACAGGAGAAGACTGATACTAGGAAATGAATTTTTTGCCCATGGCCACAAGAGTTGCTGAAATAAAAAAAAATAAAAACCAAAAAATTATATATCAATAAGAAGCAAATGGGATAAAATGCCAACCAAGTCAGTTTTTTTTTTTAATCAGTGATTCTAAATATAATCACTGAAAGAGAGAAAAATATAAAACAGCTTTCAGTTTCAGGAGGCTCCTTTATTTTCTCGCAGTGATGATGGAAGAGTTTCTGAAAAGGGAGTGGTGGGGCTCAAAACTGGATAGCCCTTATACTACTTACACAACAACAGCAAAGGATGTAAAGGAAAAGATGTTGAGGTCTGCCCCAAAGGCAACCAGAAGTACCCACACTGAAGAGACAACCAATCTACTCCAACTTCTAAAGCAAGTACAACCCTAAGAGAGCCTGGATGGGGCCTTTTAAAGAATGGGAGGAGGGCTTTGCACCCAAAAGATAGACTGAATAGTCTCTGGATAAAGTAGAGCAAAACTAAGGAAGACTAATATGAAATGAGTCTAAAAGCTAGGTTGAAACTAGGCTATGAAGTTTTAAACTCCAAAAAGAAGAACTTAGATTTTAGCCTAGAGACAACAGAGAACCACTTAAGTTTTCTGTGGAGGAGAGTGAGATGATCATATTTATGCCTTAGGACTATCAATCTGGCAGCTATAACCATGTTTCCTTCTCAGGATTTCACTTCTACCTCCAGTCCTTAAGCTCCTTCAGTGACTGTTTTGAATTATAATACTTGAAGGGATCAACTGTCTAGAAGATCTAGGATATGTTATGCAACCTTGGTACCTTGGTTCTCTTCCTTTATTTTCCATATCTCTGAATATTTGGGTCTGCATGCTTTCTGATTTATTGGTCCAGCTATCAGTGAAGACTCCCCTTGAAGCCTTATCATTAAAAAATAAACTCAAATACTCTGTGCCTCCACTAAGAAGCTTTTACTTTTGCAAACTCTATTGATTTAATCCTAGAGGCTTCTGGCAGCCATCCCAGGAGTTTAATCAATATGACAGCACCCAGTACAGACTTAACATCAAAAGGTCCCTAGCCAAGATCTCCTCCTTAGGTCTTCACTGACCCCAGATGATTTTCTTACTCAGGAAGGAAGATTTACAAAAGGAGAAAGAAAGAGATACACAAAAACTCATAGAGAATACTTAAGTGAGTTGAAGAAAATGCTTTCACATATTAAAACTTCAGAATGGTTTGCTGCTTCACATCATACACTGGTCACCAAGGTTGCTGGACTAAAAATGAGATGCTGAACAGAAGTATAAAGACATGCTCAGAAAGTGAGCTGAAGTCCTTTCATGAGCAAGGACAAATGTGCAAAAAGAGATAGGAAGGAATGAAGGGCATGTTTGAAGTGGGGAATTCAGGAAGATAGAAAAGGTATCCTATGGCAAAGAAAGAAAGCATTCTTTAACCCATGATAACCAACAAGCATCTATTAAATGTCTAACAGTGCTAAAGAAATTTGAAGACAAAAATAAAACAATACCTGCTCTCAAAGATCTTACTTTCTTCTGGAGACAATATATACCCATATAATTATATCCATAATAAATACAAAATAAATAAAAGTTTTAAGAGGATACCAGCAGGGGAAGGGGGGGAAGGTTCAGAAAAGATTTCTGTATGTCACATTTGAGCTGAGCTTTGAAGAAAGCTAGGAATTCAAAAGGGAAATTAAGGAGGGGGGTTGTTTTACATAAGGGAAGAACCAATGGAAAAGAACAGAGATAGGATATAGAATGTGACTGAGGAATGGTAAGAAGGCCAGTTTGACTGGACCACAGAGTACATCAAGAGGAGTAATGTATACAATAAGGCTGGAAAGGTGGGTTGGAGCCAGGTTGTGAAAGGCTTTAAAAGACAAACAGATGAGTTTATACTTGATTCTAGAGCCAACAAAGCCACTAGAGCTTTTTGAGCAGGAAAGTGACATGGTCAAACCTGTGCTTTAGAAAAATCAATCTGGCAGCTATGCATAAGATGGATTGAAAGGAGGAAGGAGAGACTGGAGGCAGGAAGACCAATTAGGAGGCTATTACAATAGTCCAGGCAAGAAGAAATAAGGGCAGGAATTAGAGTATTGGCCACTTGAGTAAAGAAAAGAGGATAAATAACAGAGATAATAAGACTAGGCAACTGATTAGATTTGGAAGGGAGAATGAGGAGTTGAAGTGAGTCTGAGGTTGTGAACCTGAGTGACTCAAAGAACAGAAATATCCTGGATGGATATGGGAAAATTTGGAAGAGAGGTAGCTTAGGAAGGAAGAATAATGAAATCTGTTCTGGAAATGTTGGGGATTAGATACCTATAGGATATCCAATTCAAAATGTCCAATAGGAAGTTGGACATATGTCCCTGGAGCTCAGGAGTGAGACTAGACTTGGAAAAAATAGACCTAGGAGTCATTAGCATAGGAATGATAATTAAAATCATGAGCTGATCAGATCACCAAGTGAGATAGCATATGGAGAAAAGAAAAGAATCCCAGGACAGAGCCTTAGGGTACACCCACATTTAGGGTGCAGGATATGGAGATGAATCATCAGAGGAGATGGAGAAGAGGTCAAACAGGAGAATAAAAGGAAACAAGTGTCATAAAAACCCAGAAAGAAGAGAGTATATCAGAAAAGAGAATGATCCACAGTGCTAAGTGATGCATTTATAGATTAAGAAGGATGCAGACTAAGATAAAACGACTGGGTTTATAATTAAAAGATTATTGTTGACTTGGGAGAAAGCAATTTCTGTTGAGTAATGAGGTTAGAAGCCACACTGCAAAAGGCTGAGAAGTGGAAATCACAGTAAGGATGGAAAATAGGTTTAGAGGGAGAGAGGCATAAAGGGAAATGAACTGATAGGAAATTATGGCCAGATAAGGGAAATTCATGAATCTTGATCATGGAAATGGAATATTTGAGATGATCATGGAATTTGAGGAGACTGAGGAAAAAAGAGTCTAGTGTGAGAAATATTTATTTCTCTCTTATATATAACAACTATTACATCAGGGCCAAGATTTTTCCCCTTTTCTACTTTCTCATCCAGAAATCAACAATTGTGTGAAATCTTTCTTTCTTTCTTTCTTTTTTCCCCCTCAGGCTGGGGTTAAGTGACTTGCCCAGGGTCACACAGCTAGGAAGTATTAAGTGTCTGAGACCATATTTGAACTCGGGTCCTCCTGAATTCAGGGCTGGTGCTCTATCTACTGCGCCATCTAGCTGCCCCAAAGTCTTTCTTTCTAAAGTCATTCAGACAGGATGGCTAAAATCTAATTAGACAACAAAAGAAATTCTAAGTTTGGGCTAATGGGTACATTCCTGCTCGTTGTGTTGGCGCAGGCAGGTCTGGGAAAGTCTTGTCAGACATGTTATATGGAAATTTTCAAGTTTCATATGGTGATTTAAGGCAATTCCAATAGACCTGGGATGGAAAATGCCAATTGTATCTAATTAGGATACACTGTATCTATCCACTGTAAGAATTGTGAATATAGATCAAAGAATTGTATTTTCACCTTTTTTGTTTGTTTTTCTTTTTCAAGGTTTCCCCCCCCCCTTTTGGTCTGATTTTTCTTACACAACATGACAAATATGGGAATATATTTAAAAGGATTGTACATATTTAACCTATTTCAGATTGCTTGCTGTCTTGGGGACAGGGGGAGATAAAGGAAGAAGACAGAAAAACTATCTTTACTTGTATTTGGAAAAACAAACTACTACTGGAGGAAAAAAGAAATTGATAAATCTCTTTGATCAAAACTTGGTTGACCTAAGTCATGTACCCCAAAACACTTATTATAATACAGTCCACCCTCTCATTGTAATATTCATCTTCTCAATTAGAGTTGATTGCCACCCTGAGGAGCATTTGCTCTTCAAGGACATATAAATTATGATCCCACCACCATGAAGGATCTTTGGTCTAAAAGAAATGACCAAATGACCATCATTTTATTAAAATGCTGGCAATGTTACCAAAATGATTAAATTACCCAGAAATTTGTGTCTTGAACCTTTTTAAAATGCCATATTAGAGTATTTAGAGAACATCAAAATATACATTGAAATCCCCTAGTATAAGGACAGGTGTTGGAGTGAGGAGGGAGACTGTGAGCCAGCTACTGTATTCCTTGAGAAAGAAGAGAGAATGATATGAGGTAGGGCCTAGCTGCCACATATATATATATGGGAGAGAGAGAGAGAAAGAGAGAGAGAGAGAGAGAGAGAGAGAAGAGAGAGAGAGAGAGAGAGAGAGAGAGAGAGAGAGGAGAGAGAGAGAGAGAGAGAGAGAGAAGAGAGAGAGAGAGAGAGAGAGAGAGAGAGAGAGAGAGAGAGAGAGAGAGAGAGAGAGAGAGAGAGAGAGAGAGAGAGAGAAAGAGAGAGAGAGAGAGAATCTGAAAGTAAAGTAAGGGGGAAATGTAGATACTGTATACTCATTGCAGGGGTGGGGGGTGGCAAGGAGAAAGGAAGTATGAGAAAGGAAATAAAAAGAACCAAACTAAATTGGCTAAGAAACGCTTTAGGGACCACTCCTTCTCTGAAGAAAAGACAATGAGTTCTTTCTGTCTTTTGGGATAATAAAGCAAGGGAGTGGAAATGGAGCATGAAGAGATAGTGTGAAATGATAGGGATGGAAGTGGGGGGGAACCCCAGAGATAATGAGCAAATCAATGGTGGAGGGAGAGAAGCAAGGAGAAAAATAATGCAACATTAGAGGGAGAAAGAAGAACAAAGAGAAAGCTTTGTATGATTTCTCCTTCCATGAAACATTATCTGATTTCTCCTGTCAGTAACAATTTTTCTCTTTCCTCCTCCTCCCACCCACCCCCACCCCTGACTACATATGGCATTTGGTTTTGTACTTTGTTAAATAAATTCTAAAAGGTCACAAATTAGAATATAAGCTCCAAGAGGGCAAGGATTGTATCTTACATATCTTATATAAACTGTGTATTTTCTTTAGTATTTAATATGTTCCACAAATAATAGGTACTAATCGTAAGCAAAATGTAAATCTGTTGAGTTACAAACAAAACTCAAAGTATAATCTGAAGTCATGTATTCTTTGCTATTTTTTAAAAAAAGATCTCGAAATATTTACTTGTAAAAGGTAGGATAGAGATAGGATAATGATGATAATAATAACAGCTAGAATTCATCTAGAGAATATTTGCAAAGCACTTTTTTTGTATGTTACCTAATTTGAAATCTATTGAGTCGTTTTCTATATTTATTATATCATTTATTCTTCCCAAATCAGTATATCAGCACACAGAACTACAGAGGCTTAGCCAAGGTCATACAAGGTTGTAAGGATAGAAGACCCTCTCTCTATTTTTCCTACTAAGACACTTTCCCCTTTGTCAGAGATAGGCACATCAAGGATTCAAACTCAAGCATTAGAACCACAGCAACAACCAGAAACTAAAGGTGTGGCTTTGGCAGATCTTTCAAGGCAACATGCTGCACCACTCCTTCCCTGAACATTTTCTTGATTGCTTCCAGTAAATCTTAGTCCTGTTTGGATGTCATTCTAGAATGAATGGTACAACACCTCATCTCCTTTTTAAGCAGATATTGCTGAATTATAACTCCTAAGCACTATGCCACTCACTATCAGAGAGAGCCAGGAAAAAACCCTAGCGACTGCACAACTCTCGGATATTTCTCAGGATTCAGAATCACAGATGCCAAAACTGGAAAGGGCCTTAGAGGTCACCTGATCTAGCCCACTCCATTTCCTCCTTTTCAGGCCTTTTCTCCTGTGCCCCTCTCTTCCCCACATTTATAATGTGCTAAGTTAACACCTCCCTAAAAAGGAAATCAGAAGTCATCTTGCCCGTTTAGTGAGTCCTCCAAAATAGCTGAAAGAATATGAGAAGGAAAGAAGTTCAGGCTTTATTCTACCACTATGAAGAGATGAGCTCCATAAGAATTGGGTATAGATATGACAAGTAAAAGCTGGAGTAAAAACCGTGCTGACCTTGGTGTTGGGAGCAAATTCAGTAAATGTAGCTCACAATTTGCTTCATCTTTTTAGTCTGGGATTTCCTCATCGGTAAATCCTAAAAGATCACATAAATGCTTCTTGTTATTATGCATGTTCCTCTTTGGAAAAAGAATCCAAGACTTGGAGTCAAGAGAACTAGAATTTTGGCCTTCAACTAAGAGCTGCTTGTGTGATTTCCAGAATTATTTAACTTGTATGTACTATAGGAAAATGGACCCAAATATTCCTGGCTTGAAGGGCAGCAGATAAAGTGCCTGGCCTGGAGTCAGGAAAATTCATTTTTCTGAGTCCAAATCTGGCCTCAGAAACTTAACTAGCTGTGTGACTTTGAGCAAATCACTTAACACTGTTTGCCTCAGTTTCCTCATCTGTAAAATGAGCTGGAGAAAGAAATGGCAAACCATTCCAGTATTCCTGCCAAAAAACTCCAAATGAGATTACAAAGAGTTGGACATGACTGAACAACAACAACAAATTCTGTGCCAGACATTATGCTAAACACTTTATAAAAAAATAAGACTACAAATTACAATTTGGTTGCTAATCTTTATCAGTATAAGAGTTTCCATACTGTCATTCCCCAAACAGATTAAATCTGATCCACACCAAATATACATACATATATATATATATATGTGTGTGTGTGTGTGTGTGTGTGTACGTGTACGTGTAAATATACATACATGTGATGTATATATATATATATATATATATATATATGTGTGTGTGTGTGTGTATGTATGTATATATGTATATATCCCCCTGAGGCTGGGGTTAAGTGACTTGCCCAGGGTCACACAGCTAGTTAAGTGTCTGAGACCAGATTTGAACTCAGGTCCTCCTGAATTCAGGGCTGGTACTCTATCCACTGCGCCACCTAGCTGCCCCTATATGTATATATCAAAACCAAATTATTTGTAAAAAGAATCTGAAAGATATGAAAGGTACCTCCCCATGGAGTATGAGAATGCTCATAGGTACATTTGCCAAGGAAATCATGATGACTCTAGTTCCTATTGAATTTCAATAGGAAAGTTCCTTTTCAAAGATATAAAATTGAGCTGATAAACCATCTCATTTTCGCTTCTGAAATCCTTCAAATTTTTAAGCCTTTCTTCTAGAGTGAAGGAAGTAAGGAAAGTAAAAGACCATTTCTTTTTCTACCCTCCCTGTATCTTACTTCTCTCTAGGAAGCTTATGATAGAAGTACATAGGATTTACCTGTTTCCACCCTTAGTTTCTTATCAACTAGTGGAAACTTGATTTCCTGAGAGACTTTTCCTAGCCTAGGAGGTGGCAGGAGTTGTGACACTGATAACATTCCTGCAGAAACATGGCAGAGCTGAATGAGTTTTCATGTGGCTTAAGAAGAGAGGCCCAGGGGAGTAAATTTTCCTAGTTCAAGATAACAGTAGCATGGTGTTAAAAAGTTTCCTATGGAAGCATTTGACAGAAGAAGAGGTGGACATGATCACTTAGCCCAAGGTGGAAGTCCTGCCCTAGTCTGTCTTGTGAGTGATCCTAAATTTGAAAGTTCCTAAGTTCGAGAGTTTAGGCACTTTTAAAGTGAGATTTTTTTGGAGGAGCTAAAGTTGATGGATTAAAGTCCGGTGTCAGAGAGAAAAGACCTCTCCACTTCCCACTGTTAATGTGAATAATGTGTACAGTGAAAGTCTGGTGAAAAGGAAATTACAGTAATCAGAATATGTTTGAAGGGGAATCTAAATCACAATTAATATTATCTATAGTCTTGGAGTCCAGGAAAACTGTATATGATTTTGTGGGAAAGAGATCAGTTAGAATATCAAAGGATTATTCTGATAGCAACATTGTTTCATTCCCTTCCAAGAGAAGGGCTGATGAGCTCCAACTGATGGGCTATTTGAGTATTTGATGTGTTTTTATATCTATAAGTTCCTATAAGTCCTTCATGTCACATATTATCTGAGTCATAAAGGGAAAATGAGTTTGCAAAAAGTTTTGGCATGAAATTCAACTAATCCAGATCATCCAATGAGCATTTATAAATGAGACCAAGAGGATAACAAACAGACAAAAAAAGGAACAGTTCTATAAGCATTTCTATAACAAAGTATTTTCATTACTGATGGCAGTGGAATGAACCACATTTAGACTAACTCTTCAGACCCTGTCACACTATATGAATACATATTACTAAAGAAAATGAAAAAAGGAAGAACAATTAGATCAGAAAAAATACATATAAGAAATATGAGAGAAGATTTTGAAAATGTTTAGTAAGCCATTATTGAGAAATCTTAGAGAAAGGAAAAGAAATCAAAATATTGGGAAAAATAATAAGTGGTATCATTATCTAAAAATATGAGCAATAGGACATCAGTTCTTCCCCTTTATGCCTACTTTTTCTGCAAATTACCTTGACAAATTCTTTATGAGAATGATCTGTTCACATAGTGGATATCCTTGATAAAAATCTCAGAACAGAACAGGTAAATTAGCGGATGATTCACTACATCAAAGCATATCTTCATAGTTACAAAATTAAAGTATAAAAGCTATGAAAAATACAAGATCTCCTTGTGCTTATTGTTTGCTAGTTATATTTTAAAAGGCATTTGACATTACTCAGCAGAGTAAAATGCAGTTTTATAAGTTCTCTTTCTAAACTATTTTTCACTACATATATATGATGAAGGGTAAGTATAGCATCCTCCAAAAATCTACAAAGAAATAAGGGAGAGTGAAGGAACTCAATATGGACAAAATATTTATATTTTTTACATGAGCAATGTATAGCATATGTTTAAGGCTGACATCAACAATAGGGCAGCTCGAAAGGTTGGGTCAGAGTTAAGGCAAAAATAGTAATTATGTCATATAAATGAGGTGCAAAGGAAGAATAGATACAGAGGCAATAGAGGAGAAAGGAGGGCTCATAGTTCTGAAAAGCTACTCACATCAGGAATGGGTTAAATAGGCAACATGGCATATAAACTGTGAAGAATATAGCACCCTCAAAAATCTATAAAGAAACAAGGGGAGAGGAATGGGTGGACAAGGAAGCAAAGGGTTCAGGAAGAACCCAAAGAAGGGGTCCATGGGTGGAGGGAGGTTAAGTAATAGCAATGCAAGTTAGAAGAAAAATTAAAGCTAAGAGTAAGTAGGGATAGGAAAAGATATGTGTGTGTATATGGGGGGTATGTATGTGAATAGGCATGTGTATGTATATATCTTCATATGTATATATAAATATATCCTTTCTTAACTATAGCCTGCTTGGGGGTATTTGTGGGGATGAAAGGGTGAAAAAGAATAAATTAAAAAGGTACATAGCAGAGAACAAAAGAACAATTTACAAGGAAATAAAGATGGATACTCGTGAACATAATTTCTTCTACTAACACACACATACATACATGTTTTCTTGAATTAGTATTTCTTGTTATATATTTTGAATCCTCCCTAATGTTCTGCTGTGCATGAAAATGCTTTCTTTTGTATTCCTTTTCTCTTTAAATAATAAAAAGGGAAAAAAATAAACTATCTTTCATGTTAAGATCATACAAAATTCTTTAACAGATGCAAATACGCAGTTGTTTCTGCTTGTTCAACAACCCCAATTATCCATGTCAGGTGAGTCATAGAATCAGGAGACATTTTCAAATGTGTTCTTCATTTTTACCACAGAATCTCAGATCTGGATGGTGTCTCAAGCCATTTAGTCCAACTCACACACACACACACACACACACACACACACACACATATATATATATAAATCCTCCCTACAGCATATCAAAATATATGACACTCCCTATTTTACTTGCAGACCTTTAGTAAGAGGGAACTCACTATTTCCTGAGGTATTTCATTCTATTTTTGAAGGATTCTAATTATTAGGAAGTTGTTTCTGTTATTTAGCTTAAATCTTTCTCTTTATCTTCCACCTATTGCTCCTAACTTAGGAGTCTGCCAACAAACAAAGCAAGTTTGTTGCCTCATATGACAATCTTTTAATGCTATCATGTCATCCCCCCCACACACACACCTTAGATTTCTTCTTCTCAGGGCTAACTATACTCAGTTCCTTTAACTGATTTCCATACAGCATGACCTCACAAGACTTCATTTTCCTTCAATTTCAATTTATCCTTTGTTGGACATTCTCTAACTTATCAGTGTCTCATAATGTGGCATCCAGATTCAAATACCATGCTCCAAATATGGCTTGACCAGGAAACAGGGAAGTGGGACTAATGCTTCCACAATCCTGAACATTAATGCTCCTGACATTACATCGGCTTTTCCTTGCTGCCAATCACATTGTTGATTCATATTAAGTTTGCAATTCACTAAAACTCTAGATCTTTTTCAGAGAAACTGAAGACATGAGTCCCTCGCTTTTCTGAATTCAAATGTAACACTGCACAGTTATTTCTAATATATTTCATCTTATTAGATTCAGCCCGATACAAGCCATTCAAGATCTTTTTGAATTCTGTCATTTAGTATGTTAGCTTTCCCTACCAGCTTGTGTCTTCTTCAAATTGAGTAAGCATATGATTTATGTCTCTATTGAAAGCACTGATAAAACTGTTAAATAGCTCAATGCCAAGCACATATCTCTGGGACACTGCACTAGATACCTTCTTCCAAGCTGACACGGTGCCATTTATGATTATACTTTAGTTTGAGCCATTAAACCAGTTAAAATCCACCTCATGCTACTGACATCGGGCACATATCTCTTCATCTTGTCTACAAGAATAACATGAGAGATGCTGCCAATTCTTCATTAAAATCTTTGTAAGTTCTATCTACAACAATCCTCTGCCCTTTCAGTCTAGCAACCTTGTCAAACACAGAAATGAGGTTAGTCTGTCATGACTTGTTCTAGATGACGCTAAGTTGTTTCTCCAAGCTCAATGCAGCCTTTTATTGATGTTCGCTAACCATTTCTTTCATTTGTTCCCCAACTTTGCCAGAAATTAAAGACGGACTCCAAAACAGGTAAAGAATCTACAGCCATTCTCTCCTCTTTTTTGGAAAACTAGGTCAACATTTGCACGTGTGCAACTTGATGTTGCACATCCTCTGGTACCTCTCCTGGTCCCCATAACCTTTCAGATATTTCTAATAGTGGCTTATCAGTCACATTTATCAATTCTTTCAATGCTCTCAAATGTATGTAATCCATCCAGGTTAAGTGCACGGAATTCATCAAGTGCAAAGACTTAGATGTTCTTTCATATTAGCTCCATACTTATTTTCAGTGACAACACTCTAATAGATCTTCATTGATGTGAATAATGAATCCTGTGAAGTAGTCACAAGTATTCAAATTCATGCTATCTGAAGTTATAATTATGTAAAATATCGTCATTGGTTCCAGTTCAAAGAAAAGGCTCAGTATGAACTCAAATAAAAGTGACTACTTTGCAGGATTCATTATTGTACTAATCAGGACATAAGTCTATATGGCTAAGAATCCTGAAAGGTCACAATTTTAAATTGTAGGTGACCTATGGATAAATGTATGGTAGAACTGTAACATGTATCATATTACCATGCAAATAATAGGTGGCATAAAATATACCATTCAGAACATATGTGATGGGAAGACAAAGAGAAACAGTCATATAATAAGAACATAGAACAATGGCTGAATACCCCAAGTATAAAAAGAAAAACTTAAAGGAAAGCTTCTAGCATACTGGAGAAGTCCTTTATTGAAGATTTAAAGACACAGACAAGAATAAGAATCTGCATCACTGAAGGTACCTACATTAAACAGATCATACATAAAATAGAATGATATACCACTATATATTGATGAATATATTAACTATTACTATAATAAAATACAATTTCCCCCACAAATTCTCCAGGCAGATTAATGGGCTGCGGAAGTACAATGGTGGTCCTTGTTAACGGACCATCAAAGGATATTTATAGCAAATATCTCATCTCAAGGGCACATCCAACAAAAACTTGAAACTGATATCCTCCTTTAAGCAATGGTTTTGTTTTGTTTTTAAAGTATGTCCTTATGATTAGACAGAGGGACAATAGAAGGACAAAGGAAAGTGCAAAATGGATGAGATGGGAAAAGAAAGACCTGATGAAAGAAAACAAGAATACAGAAAAAAGGTCCATAAACATAGAGGGAAACTCTTTAATAGATTTGGAGGAAAGGGGCAGCATCTAGGTGAGAAATTAAAATATACCAAAGAGAGAATTGAAAGAGAAAAGAGGGAACTAAAAAAAAATATGGGGAGGAAGTGGAAAGATGGAAGGAAGTGCAAGAAAAGAATAATCAAGGGGAAAAAAGAAGAGAGAGAGAAATCAATGAAAAAGGTGGGGGAGAGAAAAAATGAATAGCATGGTTCATCAGCACCAGGCTACCTGAAATGTGAATGCTGGCTTGCTCTGAAATAGCCATGTGTAGTGCCTACAACTCTCATTAATTTCACTATCAAACAATCCCCAGCATCACAGGCTGCATGTATTATTTATTAAATATTTAACTAGGAGAATTCCAGCTGAGATGAAACCTTGCCTTTATATCAGGACCCTGGCGAGTATGACATGGGACTTGCTGCTGGGATTAACCAGCTTACACCCATTCTCAGCAGGGCAAAGCCCAGGGAGCTCAGTGTAAAGAGTCAGGCTAGAGAAAAAGATCACTAAATCTAGCATCGCATCTTCCTTCCACAAAGAAAATCATGAGACAATGGACTACAAAGCTTATAGATAGTCACTTTTTAATTCTATGGAGTGATCTTCTTGCCCAATAATTTTTTAAAAGAGGTATTTTTGTATTTTGATATGCAGGTATCTGAGTCATGGAAAAGGTGTGTTCTGATTCTAAAGAACTTGAAGGCTATGGTTCTATGAAATTTCAATATTCAGTCTATGGTTCTATGAAATCTCAATATTACAATAAAAATAAAAGTTAAGAAAAGAAAAAACAGAACACCAAAAAGGTTCCTTTCAACTCTAAGCTCATCTTTGAGAAAAAAGCAAAAATCAGTTAGACTTTATTAAGCTCCTTCTTTATTAAGCTCAGGATACAAAGACAAACATGAACTATCCCTCACCTCAAGAAGCTTGAATTCTTTTGTGAAGGAGAACACTTAGGTCAAAGGATATGAACAGGCAGTTTTCAGACACAGAAATCAAAGCTATCTATCTATAGTCATATGAAAAAATGCTCTAAATCATTATTTGATTAGAAAAATGCAAATTAAAACATCTGTGAGGTACTACCTCATACCTGTCATATTGGCTAATATTATGAAAAGGAAAATGATAAATGTTGAAGGGGGTGTGAGAAAATTGAGATACTAATGCATTGTTGGTGGAGTTGTGAACTGATCCAACCAGCTGGAGAGCAATATGGAATTATGCCCAAATGGCTATAACACTGTTCATTCCCTTTGACCCAACACTATCTCTACTAGTTCTGCATCCCAAAGAGATTTTTTTGAAAAAGGAAAAGCATCTCTCTCTCTCTCTCTCTCTCTCTCTCTCTCTCTCTCTCTCTCTCTGTGTGTGTGTGTGTGTCTCTCTGTGTCTCTCTCTATCTCTCTGTCTCTCTCTCTTTATATATATGTATATATGTATATATACAAAAATATTTATAGCAGCTCTTTTTGTAGTGATAAAGAATTAGAAATTGAGTGGGTGCTCATCAGTTGGGGAATAACTGAACAAGTTGTAGTATATGATTGTGGTGGAATATTATTGTACTATAAGAAATGATGAGCAGGATGCTTTTAGAAAAGCCTTCAAAGACACAGTAAGTGACACAGAGTAAAAGGTGAAGAACCAAAAGAACTTTGTATATAGCAATAGCAACACTGTACAATGATCAACTATGAAATACTTAGAAATACAATGATCTAAGACAATTTTGTAGGACTTAAGAAAAATGCTATCTACTTCTAGAGTCTAATGAAGTCTGAATGCATATTGAAGCATAATATTTTTACTTTATTGGGGGGGTTTAATCTATGTTTTTTCATAACTTGACTAATATGGAAATGTTTTGCATGACTGCACGTGTATAACCTATATCAAAATGCTTGTCTTCTCAATGAAGAGGGAAGGAAGAAAGGAGAGAGAATTTGAAATTCAAAAATTTTTAAAGTGAATGTTAAAAACTGTTTTTACATATAATTTGTAAAAAAATATTTTGAAGAAACACACACATGCATATACACAAAATAATATGATGTTAATTTCCCCCCAAGACTTTCCTAAGGAAAGAAAGATCCCAATCTATAATATGTAGAGCATGTTGTCCCAACTCCAATATTGTTTATGTAATGTTCAAAAAATTTCTCTTAAAAGTAGTAGAGACAGGGGGCACTGGGTACAAGAGAAGCCCGTTAGGAAAGAAACAAAAGTAGTGTTTGGCTGCTTTCTTTGAGATACTGATTTCCATGATAAGGGATCTTATCTTGGAAGGTAGTACAAGAAAGGTTAGGAAAAAGGTGCTTTGTAATTCCTGAGGGGAAAGGGTGTGGAATGAAGAGAAGTTAAATGGTCTAGAGAATGGGATGTTAGAATGCATTTAGCATACATGAACTTATTTCATTTTGCTATTTGCAAATTCCATTGCAGGCACTTTAATGAGTCATGACTATCTTCTGGAGCTGCCTCTTGGGGGCTAAAACTCCCATATGCCAGGTCATTTCCAGCCAGGGAAACCCTATGGTTTTTTTGTATGAAAGCACCCTACATACACCAAGGTAGGGTATTATTATTATTAGTAGTAGTATTACTATTATAGAAACCCTCTTATAAATATTTTTGAATGGGTCTCATTTAATAATGTGTTATCCTATTTGGAATTAATTAGGAAAGAGAGATGGAGAGAAATCTCTTTTACAAAGAAACTTCCCTAGGAAAGCGAGGAAAGAAAACAGGTGGCTTCACAGAAAGAGCTCTGCCATTTTACAGCCAGAGAGAATTCTTGTCTATTAGCACTGAAAGGTGATGGTGACATTTTAGCATAGGAATACTACATATGACTTGGAGAACAATGAATCAGAGGATGTTAGAGCAGGGAAGGACCTTAGTGAAGATCATTTAGTTCAAAAAAACTGGCAACATTGGGAAGGGAGTGTAGGAAAAAAGGGCAAAGCAAACAAAGCTTTTGCTCACATTCAGTCACCTTTGGATAAGTGTGTAACACAGGCTTGGAAAAAGAATAACTTTGTGAAATACTCCTCATCTCAGTAACAAATAAACCAATGTTTTTTCCAAGCATTTGAAAAAGCAAGACAGAGACTCCTCCAGATAGCTGAGACTGCTCCAAATATCTCAACCAGACATTCTTAACTTTTTGTGTGTCATGGACATGGAGTCTGGTGAAGATTATGGACTCCTTAGAATTATGAACAAGTTGTAGTATATGATGTATAAGATGTCATTTTTTTTGTCCAAGTTCACAAATTCATGGACTTCATTCAAGACCTTGGACCCCAGGTTAAGAACCTCTGAATTCTAAATGTTATATTTTGTATATATCATTATATATTTCTGCAAAAATGACCCGCAACTGGTTAGTGTAAGGAATTTTTAAGACTCTGAATGCACAGTACTTCATTCCTGGTACCTAATCCAGAACAAATTCTCCCTTTTCAAAGGATTATTGGATTTAGATCAGGAAGGCACCTTAGAAACCATGTAGTCCAGCCATCTCATTTTGCAAATGAAGTATAGAAATAAGAAAAGGACTAGCCTAAGAGTATAGTAGTAGTAACTAAAAGAACTAAGATTCCAGCTCAGATCTTCTGATTTCAATCCCTACGCTGTCCATCACACTATATCTTCCCTCAAATACATGTCATTTCTATTGAGGAATCCAGTCCTGATCTCCTGCATGCACTATACTAAAAACCTCAAGGCAGATGAATCTTCAAATCTATTCATATATTAATCTCACCTTCCCCTAGTCCTGAAATTTTTTTCCAGGCTCCCAATTTATTTTCAAATTTTATTTACAAGGATTCCTCAGAAGTTTCAAATCCACCACAAAATGAAGAAGGGATATGTATCTCAACTTTTCATTCTTCTCCATTCCCTCCCCCCAAATCCAGTTGCAAAGTTGATTTTTCTTTCTCGGCAGCTCTCTCACATGCACTTTTATTTTCACTCATGTGGTCATTGTTCTTCAGCATCTCTTGACCTTCTAATTGTTCTCCCTCCTCATGGTATCTCCCTTTTCTCTAATACATCCCATAAGACTTTCAAATTGATACTCCCAAAGCACAGCTTTGATCATATTATTCCCCTGTTATAGAAGCTACTATGGGTCCCATTTCCTCTAGGATCAAATAAACGTTCTTTTATTGATATTCCAAGCCCTTCAAAATATAGCTCTAGCCTACTTTTCCAGGATAACTGCATATTACCCTTCTTTGTGCATTTTCTTTTCCAGGCAAACTGACCTATGTGTAGTTCCCCATACAAGACATTATTTACCAGATCTATGTCTTAATACTGGCTTTCAATAAACTGTCCCCTCCCATCCGCCTCACAGGATTTCTGATTCCCTTTATCAATCAGCTGAAGTGGAATGCTAGCAAATGTTTAACAATTGGATATCCCCCAAAAAAGTACATAGGTGTAAAGAACATGTCTACTGGTTAATGTTATTTCTTATACATAGAATACTTCATTTTACTACCCTTCTCCTATTGTCCACCTGCTGAATTTTTACCTAGCTTTTAAAGGCTAACACTATTTTCTTTCAAGGAGCCTTCTCCAGTTTCCCAATTCATAATGTTCTTCCTCTCCTTGGACCTTGAAGAGCTCTTTGCTTACATCTCTGTGATGTTCCTCTGGATTACTCTATACTATAGTTATCTATTACTCTGTACTATAGTTATCTATGTTTATGGCATTCCTCCCACTAAACTCATGAGGATGGTGACCATACCTATTATAAGTTGTATCCCCTCCAGCACCCAACACAAGATTTCATATATAGTAGGTGCTTAATAAATATTTATTGAATTATATTGACTTGAATAGCCACCATCTCACCATAAGAGAATTGCTTAGCTGATTCACTTAGTTCTCTTCTCCAATATCTTCAATTGACATTCTCCAAGCCCAACACGAACCTAAAGAAGCAGTAAGTTTTAACCGTCCATGAAGATAGATACCCAAGGACAGAAGCAAGATGAATTTTTCTCTCATCTCCAGAGGAATAAAATGTGAGGACAAATTATAGAGATTCCCTTATTCTATCTGTCCCTTTCTACCCACTCCTGGTGTCCAGTGATAGGAAAAGACAATGAGTAAAAGCAACTGGTTAGTGTAGGGAACTTTCAAGAATCTGAATGTCAGAAGGGAGCACCTGTTCACAAAGAGCCAGGAATATGATGGGGAATAACAAGAACAACAATTATAACTAGATATTTAGAATTTGCAAAGTACTTCACATGCATGATTTCATTTGATTCTTACAACAGCCCTGAAAGATAAATGCTACGACTATCCTCATTTTATAGATGAGGAAACTGAGACAGAAAGCAGTTGAGTTACATAGCTAGTAAAAGTCTGAGGTAGGATTTGAATCTTAGTTTACTTCAATTCACAGTAGTACTCTATGCCATATTGCCTACCAAGGGAATTTTAAAATCAAAAGAAATCTACTATATCCTCTGAGAATTACAGAATTAACATGGGATGCTATAGGCTCAAGATACCATTCTGAGTAAAATAGGAAGAAGAAAAAAGTGGACTAAATCAGATCAAATAGATTTGCCAAAGAATGGCTAATGATATGGCTAACACTCAGCAAAATTGTGAAGGAAGTCAATTTGAGGTCATTCCCATGCCCAGAATCCCCTAGAATCTCAACAATTGGAAGAGCCCTTGGAATCTAGCTATCATCTCTTTAATAAACCAAACTAACAGTCATTCAACTTCTGCCTACGGACTTTCAGAGAAAGAAAACTTGCTACCTCCCAAGGCAGTCCATTTTATATTTAGGCAGTTCTAGTTAGACATTTTTTCCTACCTAAATCTTCCTTTCTACAGCTTCTAACTTAAGGCTAGTTCTGTCCTCTGGGGCTAGAAAGAACAAATCAAGTACCTCCTCCATTGAAAAGCTCTTCAAACACATGAAGACAGCTCTCATGTCCCTCTCTAAGGTTTTTCTTCCCCTAGTTAGACATCCTTAGGTCCTTCACTATTCTTCTCATTTAAGAGTTTCTAGTTTCTTCACCATCCTAGGTCACTGTCCTCTGGAAATTTGTCAATGTTCCTCTTAAAATGTAGACTATACAGAGAGTAGTGAGATTGCCACCTCTCTTATTCTAGATATTGTTTCATAAAGAGCAGGTAAGTGGTGAATTGGATATAGTACTATAGTCAGGAAAATCTGAATTCAAATCCAGCTTCAGACACTAGCAATATAACCCAGAGCAAGTCATTGAATGTCTCATTTGTAATGAGACATTTGTAAAATGAGATGTAGAAGGAAATAGCAAATTACTCTGGTATCTTTGCCAACCCTAAACAGGTTCACCAATGGTTGAAAAGTACTGAACAACAGCTTTACTAATTCAAGGTTTACCAAACTTATTCAACTAGCATGTCTCACTTCCATTCAATGCTGAGTCCACCAAAGGCTCCAGATTTTTCTCACATGAGTTCCGCTATATATAGTCCCACAATGTGTCCTTTGCTTTGTATGGGTTTAATCAAATACAAAAATTGGACTTCACTAGCACAGTGCCTGATAGACAGTGTTTCACAAATATTTATTTCCCTCCTTCCTTCCTACAAATTTTCATCTTATTAGATGACATTTTAAAATTATCATTCTTATATAACATGTGCTAAACATCCCTCCTAACTTTGTATCATCTAAAACAAACGTGACACCTATTCCTTCATCCAAGCCGTTGACAAAAATATTAAACAGAAAATAGCAAGGGTAGGTTCCTATGGCCCTCCATTGGAGATCTCACTCTTCCAGTAAATATTAATTCTTTAACGATGACTCCTCGGATCCCATAATTTGATCAGTTTTAAATCCACCCAACTTTACTATCTTCTATCTATCTTCCACATAAGGATGCCCTGAGAGACTTTGTAAAATGCCCTGCTGAAAACCAGATCTATGAAGACAATAGTATTCCTGATAAGCCATTCTAGTCTCCTCATCACAAAGTTGAAACGGGATTAATCTGGCAAGTCCTATTCTTGATGAAGTCATGCTGATTCTTAGTGCTTATAGCTCCCCTTTCTAAATGTTAACAAACTATCCCTTTAATAATCTGTTCTGAAAGAAATGCATCTGTAATGGCAGATTTTTGGCCTCCTTGAATCAAGGGAAGGAGAAATATTTGATGTATTTGACGGCAATTGTGACTCTCCCCAAACCACGCCACACAGACCACTGCCTTTTCCATCTGCAGCTGAGGTCAGCCCTTGTTGGGACATCAAGGGTTATAGAGGTATAATATATACCAGGAGCAATTAGGCTGCCAAGACATGCAAGTGAGACACGATCCATAAAATGGGCCAAACACCCAGTCTGAAAGACCCAGGAGGAAGAGAAAGAAAAGGAGGAGGCAGTAGCTTTCATCCCAACATTCGCTAACAGATATAGAGTGAGAGTTCTCTAAATATAGTCTTCTATATATACAGCTATGTATTCGTGTATATGTCTGCAGCAAGCCTGTTGATCATGTGGTATCCAAAGGTCAGAAAAAAAGCTGGCTTAAACTTCTATATAAAAAGCATGTATAAATTAAACTCTAAGTCACCCAAAAGTCCTAAGCCTCTGTCACCTTCAGCATCACTCAGTGAGAGAATGGCAAACATTTCAAATTGGTGTGAATGTCATCTCCACCATGTGCCCCTCCCTGAAGCTTCTCTGCTCATCATAAGAATCTTCCTGAATGAAGCAAAATCACCATCTCTTAAGGCTCCTCATCTGATCCAAAGGAAATTGGAACGGCAACACCATCAACCCATTGTCTCTCTTACATCCCAGCAAAGACAGCCCTGTGTCAATATTCATTCAATAAGATTTTTCTAAGTATCTACTATATTCTAGATGTCTTAGATTCTGGGAACACAAAACTAAAACAGTCCCTTTCCCTCAAGCAACTTATTTCTATTGAGACACATAAATAGTGGTCTGAGCCTGGAGTCAGAAAGACCTGAATTCAAATCCAGCCTTAGAAACTTGTTAGCTATGTGATCCTGGGCAAATCATTTCACTATTATCTGCTTCAGTTTCCTCAGTTATAAAAAGAGAACCATAATAACATTTACTGCCCAAAGCTGTTGTGAGAATAAAGGGGGATAATATTTCTAAAATGCTTAGTACATTGCCTGGCACATAGTGTCCACTAAGTACTTGTTTCCTCCCTCCTTCTCTTCTTACCTCCTTTCCTTCTTTCTTTCCTTCCTCCCTCCTCTTTCTCTCCCTTCCTTCCTTCCTTCCTTCCTTCCTTCCTTCCTTCCTTCCTTCCTTCCTTCCTTCCTTCCTTCCTTCCTTCCTTCCTTCCTTCCTTCCTTCCTTTCTTCTTCCTTGTTTTTTCCTCCTTTCCTTGTTAAAGACTAAATACAGAAAGTAACTGTGAGATTTGGGGGGTTGAGGTGTAGAGGTAAGAAAGATCACCTCCACCAGGGGGATATTAGCAAATAGAAGAGTCAGGATAGGTTTCCTGTAGGAAGTGGCACCATAGCTTCAGGAGCCTTGAGGAAATCAGGGATGACAGGTGAGTACAAAATGAAGTTAGCCTTAGGACTGGAGAACTTCTTATTTAAATATTCTGGTATCTAATTTACTTACCTGAGATACCCTGAAAGAACCCGGATCTGGTTCCCAAAGAAGTAACAAATGCAAATGACCCAGATCTTCAAAAACCCAATGAAGAAGCCATTAAAGAGATTACAGCAAAGATACAAGGAGCCTGGAGAAATCTATATCTCCTAAGAATGCTGCAACAATGCTTATTGGAGCTGCAGCTATCTCAGTATTTCTGGTACACCATCTCAGCAAGGAGTGGCTTTCAGCTCTGGAGCTGAGCTAAGAAGCATCAGAGCAGTGTAAATCAGAAAAATCCAAAGGAGCTTTCAAGATTCAAAATTAATTAGGAAATTTAGCTTACAGAAGATTTAAGCAATAAAGATAAGTGTTAAATGCCAGGACAATCTTACCGTGAGCTATGGTCTATCTTACAGTACCAAGAAAAAAATCCTTCCTGCCCCAATGTGTGAATTTCATTCTAACTATATCTCAAAATTCTGTTAGCTTGTCTTCTTCTTAAAATAAAAAAATATCATTATCATTTGTGCCCATGATTTCACCAATGGAGGAATCTCTCATTGTAAATCAGCAATTATTCTGCAACATAAATTCTCTGAAAGCTACCTGAGGCATCATTTGCCCAAGGTCAGAAACCCAAATCCAGATTATGGAGTTTCTCAGGCCAACTCATCACCTACTCTACTTTTCTACATCTCCTGTCTTTTTATATCTACCAGCTCAATTCTCACATCTCTGAATATTTTATAGGAACACAAGATCTGTAACTGGAAGGAACCTCACAGATCATAAAGAAACAGAAGTCCAGAGATATAAAGTCACTTATTAAAAGTAGCAAAATCAGCATTCAAATCCATATTCTTTCTCTCTTCACTCCAAATCCAACAGGTTTTGTTTGTTTTTACTCCACCACAGTGTCTACTTGGAAACTGAAAAATGACTCTCTTTCTATTCAGATTCCTTCTCATAATTTTGCTATCCATTCTCCCCAGCTCAAAACCTCTGATCTCTCTTCCTCCATTCAGTCACTAAGTCCTATCCATTATTTCTTGGAAATCTTTCTCTTACCTTTTTCCTTCTCCCTTTCCCTTGTCTAGGCTTTTTCTGCTTCACCCTTGGATTACTGCAGCAGTGCGTATTTAGGGTTTAGAGACTTTTCCAGGGCTTCATAACTTTTAGTGGCACACCTATACCATGCGTGTCTCTTTTTTCCATAATTACCATGCACTCCTGTTCAAGCTACATCCCAGCCTTTCTTGACTACACCATAGAAATATCTTCCCCCTGGAAGCCAACTATTTCTCACATTAGAAGTGCTCTGTACCCCTTCAGTCTCTTCCTCTGATCAGGCTGGTTTCTCCCCAAGCCTCCATTCTAAGGAGGAGGTTCAAGCCAGATATATCTTCATTCCTGTTCAGGCTGCCCTTCTGACTTCCTCTACTCTGTCTCTGGATCAGGTACCTTCACCTCCTTCCCACCTTTCTTTTTTAATTCCTTTTTTTTTTTAAATGAGTTGCCTTTCTTGTTATTCAATCATCCCAGTCATGTCTGACTCTAGGTGATCCCATGGACTATATTCATGGGATTCTCATTGCAAAGATATTGGAGTGATTTATCATTTCCTTCTTCAGTGTGTCCCCATTTTGCAGAAGAACTGAGGCAAATAGGGATTAAGTGACTTGCCCAAGGTCACATAGCTAGTAAGTAGCAAAGGTCCATTTTAAACCCAAATCTTCTTGACTCCAAGTGCTTTATCTACTGTTTTGCCCAGCTACCCCACTAGACTTACTCAGTTAGAATTTAACTCCCTGAGAGAAATAAGGGGTAGTCTGTCTTTGTGTGTAGATATGGATTCCCAATATTTAGTCCAACGCCTGCCCCAAAGTGAGCTCAATAAATATTTCTTGTTATTGCTTGTTCTGTTAAACCAGCAAATCAGTAATGGCTCCCCATTCCTTACCACATCAAATCTAAGCTTCTTCATATGGCTCTCAAAGACATTCATAAATTGGTACTATCCCACATTATTTTATATTGCTCTCCAACACAGACCTGCCAGCCACTCTCATCAAACCAATCTCCTCAGCTAGACTCCTTTCTGCTTCTTTGCTTATACTTTGTCTTCTCCAGTGATTTACATCTTATTAGTTTAAAAGGCTCAGCTCAAGTTCCACCTTCTTCCACCAAGGAGTACTCCTTGGCCCATTCGAAGCCAAATAGATCTCTTTTTTCTGACTCCTTTATCACTACAATCCACTAGGCATAATTAAACATTTGAGCACACATGGTTTTGCATTATTAGTAGACTGTTTCAGACATGTTAATCATGTCTCCATAATAAGTCTCAAAGTCAGATAGCTCATATATATACAACTTGTGTTTTTCTACTATCTATTAGCATATTGCTAAACACTAAGCAAAAACCCCACAAAAACTCAATTGATTATCAACTGCATTCAGTATTTGAATTTCAAACCAAGATGGGGCTCACTCAGAGGGAAATAAGACATTGTATAGGAGTAATTAGTACTTTTTAGGAAACTGGACCCATTAACAGTAGCCTACTACACCTGACAAAGAATGATGGGAAATCGGTCATTCTCTGGCCAAAAGAAATACAATAAATAGAGCCCTCCCTGCAGCTGCCCACTAAAATCTGCCAAACACTACCCACATTCCATTGTTGCACAGTAACCCATTCATGAGTCATAATTTGAAAGCCTGCATTTCACCCATGGACTGCCAAAGGGTAGATGAGACTTGCAAATATCTAAGACTTCCCATCAAGAGTCCCAAAGGATTGCTCCCTAATTTGAGAGGAACAACCTCTCTAGCCACAGAACCCTGCCTTTAAGCACTGGAAAGGTTGAAAAGGGGGAACATCCTGGCTCATCTGTTACCTCAGGTGAACCCAGCTGAAGCTAGCTACCCCGCAGAGAACAAATTAAAATCAACGCCTTGACTGCCCATTTTCTTTCCCTCTTCTAAAATCTCCCTTTGCCAGTTCCTCCCTTTCTATCTTTGTGATACTTCCACTTTTGATTTCTCATTCACAAAATCCACAACATACCATAAAATTTTCATAGAGGAAAATGCAATGTCAGCAGAGTCACTGAGCATCCATTATTCTGACTAAAGAAAGTAATAAAGGTCAATGAGATAATAGAATACAAAGTTAATAATATTGGTTCTTGAAGGTCATTATCTTTGTATCCCTTGCAGAGTAGGAAATTCTGGATTAAAGTCTTATTTTAAGATGATCAGTTAATTTAGTCTCCAGGTTGAAAAAGCATTATCAAGGTTTCATGTTCCTACTTCAGATACCGTTTCATGTATAAATGTTCTAAGAAGACTGATAAAACATTCACACTGACCCAAAAAAAATGAAACACATCTTTTCTTGGTTTTAGAATTTACAAGCAAAGGTAGCTCACAGCTCTATTTAAGAAATGGGACAGACATTAAAATTGGTGTAAGGGTCATTTTAGTGAGCTTAGATTGATCCCAGGAGTCCTAAGCTTCCAGACCATGGCTGAAATCTCACTAAATGCACTGGATTTACTATGTCAAAAAAGACACCTCAGCCAACTCTGAGACAAGGAACAAAGCTCAACACAGAAACAAATGAAAGCAAGATGCCTTTAGAACTTCTATGTCACAATCTGCTAGCCTGCTTTTAGACATCTCCATAAAGTCAGCTTTTAAGCAGAAATAATTCAAATAAAATAACCATCACTCAAAGGTCCAGTTCACTTGCTCCACTAGAAATCACCTCACTCACTACCAATGCTCTGACAACATCACTCTGACTTGTCTTCTTCTTTCCTCCCTATAAATGTGTGCACCTCTGATAAGATAATGCTTAAATTACTGCTAACTGGAATATAAGAAGGAGTCTAGTATAGCATCTTCCCACAGGCCACCTCCCCTTCTACCTTCTCCTTTCTGGTACTAGAGATAGAAAGAAGAGTGGAACAATATGGATTAAGAGAAGTAATAAAACAGGAAAATTCATTAGGGTCAAAGGACAGAAGCACTTGCAATTTCTCCCCCTTGGATTGCCCTGTTAGCCTGGGCAGCAGCTAACAATCTCTGTGGCCTCCATTTTGTAAATCTCTTCTAGCTGGTGTGCTCATAAGGGAGGAAGAAGAGGATGGGTAGTAGCAAGAGGAGTAAAAGGTTGGATAAAAAAGGGAATGTCGTGTGTGTGTGTGTGTGTGTGTGTGTGCGCGCGCGTGCGCGCGTGCGAGCACCTTTAATGAAACACACTGAAAATAATAGCATTTCCTGGTTTTAGAGTTTACAAGCAAATTTATCTCACAGCTCTATTTCAGAAACTGGGTGGCTACTATAACTGATGTAAGGGTCATTTTAGGGAGTTCAGATTGATCCCAAGAGTCCTGAGTTTCCAGACTGTGGCTGAGAACGCACTAAATGCACTGGATTTGCCCCCTTAATGAGCTATTCATTCTTCTTAAAGAGAGAAAACAAATGATAGGAATAGGAAATAGGCCAAATAGACAAGGGTGTTTCCATTCTGAATCTCTCAAAGAGAAATGAATACCAAAACTCTATTAAAAGAAGTCCTTGAGCTATTTCTAATAGAGTCAAATTAATAAACACCAATGAAGCTACCCTCTCAAACCATGATAAAAGGTTCTTTTCTTGGCTCCTACTTCTCCCATCCTCCCATTAATTCCCACAAATAAATCCCCCACTTTTTTTTTTATCAGAATTTAAACAAGTTTGGAAAAAGTGACCATTGCATCAATAAGAAGCCTGCTCATTACCTTCCTTCCTTATCTTAGAATCATAATATGTGACCAAAAAACATCTATTGTAATTGCTACGGTTCCTATCACTACTGAAATGCTACAGCTGACAGGGTTAAACTAGAAGATTACTAAGCACCTTGCCAACTTTAAGTCCTATGACCCTATGATTAAATAGGAAAAAGACATTTTCTTTGTATGTGCCTGGAGAGGGGGACACCAACGTTAAATTCCAGATGTTGAAGAGTCAAGTTGAAGTGCTTTTCTTATTTCTCTGTGGTGGTTGTAGTTTTTCTGGTGCAAATATGGAGATACCATCCCCCACCTCAATTTGAGGGGGAAAAAAAAAGGAGCAAATGGGCTTATTCAGAAATGTACTGCCTCCTGTCCTTTGAACACTCACTGTCATAGTGTCCCTGAAGTCAAATGAGTATTCTTGAATGCAGGAGCTCAAGATAAAGAAATGGAAAGGAGGGACTAAATGCCTTTACTAGGGGGAAATTGTTCCCAAATGAAAAGAACCAATCCAAACTCTGGAAAACTGGCTTCATCATAGAATTATAAGTACTTGGCTCTCATGCCTTTTCCAACTTTGGCATGCCACTCGAGACTGCTAATATTTTTTTTCAATCCATCTTTGGTATTGGCTTATTCATTCCCATGAACATCTACCACCCACAATCTAGTTTCTTTACATTCGGGTCAAGGACCACAATTATTATCAATTTTAGGAAATAATAAATTATCCATGAGCACAACATTCAAAACACTATTTAATTCACAATAGAGGCAGAACCAATTAGCCTAATGTCTGAGGATCTTGTCTACTGCACTGAATTGTTAAGAAAAAAAAACAACCATGTCTATTCTGAACTGCTGCAAAGATACATTTTAGAAACAATTTACTTTCTCTGATTTACCTATTGAGGACCTAAACCTACTATGGCCCTCACTTTAACAAAAGTAAAAAAAATAAAAAAATAAATAAAAAATAAAAAAGTCATCTCCCCTAAGGAAATAGGATAAATTAATTCATTCCTCATCACTTTGCCTTCTGAATAAACCAGTCAAGCTAATTTAGTTAAAGGACCATATAATTTTGCATCTATAAAAGAATTGTATCTACTTTGTACAGGTCAATAATTCACAAGAAACCTACAGGTTCCTCTCTTCTTAGAATTAAGAGTTCCCTCAGATTCCCAATTGCATCTACTTATAAAAAGATATGTCTTATAAGTTTTGGTCAATCGGATTTAATAAATACCCCTGGTGTCAATATGTCTGGGCTTCAAAAACTGGGAAGACAAGAGGCTCAGTTGGAAGAACTTTGTCTATAGAGAAGGCTAGGAAGAGAGAGAGGGCACAATTGCAGTCTTCAAGAATTTGAGGGGCTGTCATAAGCATGTTCTGCTTGACTTCAGAGGTGAGGAGCAGGAAGAATGGATAGAAACTGAAGAGAGTTCAATTTAGAATTTAGAAAGGAAAAATTTCCTAACAGAGATATACAAAAATCAAATGGGCTGCCTTATAGGTCCCCATTTTTATCTTCCATTGGAGACAGGATAACGGCTTCTGTGAAATGTTGTAGGGGGGATTTTATTCAGGGATGGATTGAACTGGATGGTCTCTGAGCTTTTTTCCAACTCAATTTCTGTGGCTTCCCATGAACATAAAAACTGGAACCACAGGTTTGTCACTGAAGGTTTCAACTATGTTAAAACCCAGATGTCTGAATTTGCCATCCCTTCTACAGACAAATCCCCCCTGACAAGTTCATTTAGAGATCTGCTGGCATCAGCAGACCTAGAAACAGGACACGAATGCTGCTTGTTCTGCTAGGAAATTCAAAGTACAAAGTAGCATTAAAGGGAAGCTCACTCAATTCAAAGTCACCAGATGTATGTTCCTGAGCTGACAGATTTAAACTCTCTGGGAACCATCAGGAGCCAGTATGACATTATTTAAATCTGGGTATTAATCGACAAAATCCTGGTATCAGAAGATGCAGCTACCCCACTTATGGATAAACAGCACACTCATAGAAAGTACTAATGTAAGCAACAATTCTAATGACATTTAATTAATTTCCATTATCTACGTTTTGAAAATAAAGAGAGGAATCCCCCCTTTTTTATAAGCTTCATGGAATGGAGAGATGGAGGAAAGGGAGGAATGCCAGGGGAGTGGCAGGTGGCAACTGAAAAGGTGGAGTGATTCTAAGATTGGCTCGATGTCTTGGAAAGAGCTGAACCAGTACTAAGATGACTTCTATTTGAATACTGGCTTTGCCACTGACTTGCTGTGTGACCTCAATGCCAGTCATTCTACCTCCAGTCTCCTCATCAATACAATATAGGGGGTTATTATGCTTAGAGGAAAATATCAGAGGACCCTTCCAAGTTCTAAATCTTATGAAAACAATGATATGTCCTGAATTAGTGCTTTCTGAAAGCATTTAGATTAGATTTACAGCTATATGTACAAAAACACACATATTCTCTTTATTCCACATGTCAGAAAGAGACATCTTTCCTAGTTGGCTCCTGAAATATATTATCAAATAGAAGGCCCAACCTAACAAGCAATGGAAAGCATCTCTGGGTAGTAGACGAATCCATGCTCTGCTCTGGGACCTTAATTCTTTGAAGTCTGTACACAACCTTGGGTCTTCCTTGATCCCCCATTCTCTGTGCATTGAATACACTGCGGATGATTCTATTTCTCTGTACCTAGCCCAAACCCTTTCTTAATTACTGTAAGCCTAGGTATTTAGTCCTAGCTGATCCATTCACAGTCCCCTTAGGCTTGATTAAATTTGTCTGCAAAAACCTTCCATCTTAGGAGAGGACAGTACTATCTTTACCACCCATGGGCAATTGGATGACACACACAACCTGCCAAGTGAAAATGCAGGAAGTCTTATTTTGGGACTACAAAGAGCTCGAGGATAGCTCACCACAGCAAAGGATGGCATTCCAAATGAAGGCCTATTCTCTAGCCTTGCAGTGCTGAGCTGCAATCCTTCCTTCAGGTAAACCCTTTAAAGTCCCCCGTTCAACATCGATGCTTACTAGGGAATCTAGGGTAGGCAGAGGCGAGTTAAGGACACAGCATAAAGCTCCTCGTTCCCCTCATTTCCTTTAATTTCAAAATCAGATGGGAAAAGTGAATTTAAACACAAGTCAGTATTGTGCCTGTTCCAGAAACAATCTTCCAAAAGAGAGAGGACTGAAGGAAAACTACTGTTGCATGACACATGTTCTTAGAGTCTCCAGGATGCAGTTCCTGAGCTTCCCCTCCAGCTTCCCAAATTTAGGTATGAAAAGCTAAATACAGATATTATCACTGATCATATCAGAAACCCCCAGAAGGGAAGGGGATTCCCAACCATTTTGATGAGTTAATCCTCAGCCATTATTCCAATTAATACCTTTCTCATTTTAGGAGGCTCTTCCTGAGGGAACCACTTTGAAGAGCTGTGTAATCATAGTGGTCATTTTCCATCAATAATTTTGATAGAATTCCTGTGATTACAGATGTTTTCTCCCTCTTCCTTCCCTCTCCCATAAACTCCCAATGAACCAATTAATTCTCACTACCTCGGGGTAAATTGAGGTCTTATCAAATTATTCACCCCAAACATTTGTGGTTCCCCCCTAAAATTTCAATACAAAGAAGTCAGCAGCTCTATTCAATATCTGGCCCACCAATAACATGCCAACACTGCTAGGAGGCTTCAGGCATATGCCTGTCCCTGGTGGGTGCAAAGAACTCAACTCTAGGATAAAAAAGAAAATGGAAATTAAACCAAGAACTTTTAACCACAAACTCCCAGGCAGAGCATTTAGGAAAAAAATGTTTTTAAGAGAATCTAGATAGAATCTCAAATTTTGAAAAACCAACATATTTTGATGTAAAATTAACCGTGATAATCCCAGCAAATTTGCTCACATGGAATCTAGGTCATGATTAGGTACCTGCTAGGAAACTGAACAGACCCATGCAACAAATTAAAGACCAGTCTCTGCATACAGCTCAACCGAAGCTAAATGTTCCTCTATCCCCATTTCAAGGAGAGATGGCTCCGAAGAGGGTCTGATAAGCTCTAAGGTTTATTTTGATAGAGGGTCAATAAAGGAAAAATGTGGTCCTCAACCACTTTCCCTTGAGTCTTTAAAAAAAAAAAAAATGTATTTACCTACCGAAGTTGGTCAATCCAAATAGATGGGAATTTTTTTCGGTTCTCTCCACCCAGTCCTCCAGGGCACCTGAAGTAGTATTTATCACTGAGGGAGGGGAGGAGGCCTTAGGAATGAATGGCTGATCTCGGCAGCCTCATTTCTTTTCCCTTCTCTGCCACAATGACCCAAACTGGGTTTTCATGGGCAAGGGTAAGAAGAAGGCATGTCAGATTTCTGCTGATGGTGGAAATCTATGCTTGCTCTACTAAGTTGAATGATAGCAACCAACACCTCCAAGGACCATTCTTTAGTGAATATGTTAACTGCGCATGCAGACATATAGCAGTAATCCCCATGTACAAATACATCACTTCACAGATCTGGTCCAAGCATCTAGGACCATCCTGTACCCTATTTACTAGGTGCAGCAAGAAGTCCTACAATTTCCATGTAAACTTTACACGGTCCCCTTTCTCCCTTCTCCTGCTCTACCTGTAAAGCTGCAGTTGGGTAAAGCAAGTTTGGCACCCTGTTGTTTCTCTTCCCACCCCATGAAGACCACAGACAGTGGAGAGTTCACTTGGTTCTCCCTTGGACTGGCCTACAACTGATGAGCTTCTGGTATTGAACACTCATCAATGAACAGGAGCAGCAGACCAGAAGCACAGCAACTACCACCCTTCTTTCCTCCTCCGAGCTCCCCTCTCTCACATGCTCCTGTCCTGTCCTGTCATGGCCAAATGACTCTTTTGGACCGGCCTCAAAGCCCTAACCAGAGATCCCCTCTGCAATCTTAGCCCATTGGGTGGAAGAGAATGGCATGGCCTGGCCTGCCCAGCCCTAATTTTGAGTCACTAAGAGTAATCCAGTTCCCCACAGAGCAACATGGTAGCTCCAGCTTTGTGCCTGGTCTGGCAAAATCCTAACCCTCTGAAGCAGTTCGCTCTTATTACCCTCCTCATCCCCCCAAGCCTCCATCTGATTCCCTACTCCCGACCAGGGCCCGGACCTGGCTGACTCCGACCCACTGCCCTAGGGCCCTATCCCTTTTGAAAACTAGGGTGGCCATGCAAGTGGTGGGGGCAGGGAGGGGAAGGCAGGGGAAGGGAGAGGAGGTGGGGAGTGGCAGGTGAGAGGGTCTTTGGCAAAGGATATGGCCATTCGGTGATCTTTTTGGCGTATTTCCTCACCACATTGTCCTCGCTGAAGAGGAACAGAGACCGGTTGACCGTGAGGCAGTTCTGTCGGACCGGAATAGGGTTGTACAGAGCCATGGTCCGGGCTCGCTGCGCCATGGATTGCTTGTACATCCTTTGCGCCCCAGGCTGTCCTCCCTGCCGGCTGCCCCCGGCACCCCGGCCGCCTCCACCTCCCACGACTGCCCCAGCGCCTCCTCCGGCGCCTCCTCCCCCGTAGCGGGCAGGCATCTCGTCTCCGAACCGGGCCATCCTGCAAAGAGGAAAGGGCCGAGGGTTACGAGGCTGCGGCGGATGCTGCGGCGGACGCTGCTGCTGCTGCTGCTGCTAAGGCGGCTGCTGCTACTGCTACTGTTGCTGCTAAGGTTGCTGCTGCTGCTGCTGCTGCTGCTACTGCTGCTACTGCGGAGCAGCTCCACATCCCATCCCATCGGGCGGCGGCAGTGGCTCGGCTCGGCGGGGCGGGCGCTGTGCGGCTCAGGCAGCAGCCCGGCCAGAGCAGGGGCCAGCAGCGGCTCGGGACATCTTCCTTGCTGTTCAGGGGGGAGGAGGGGCGGGCAAAGAGGTTGCGGGGGCGGGGCACGGGGGGAAGGGGGGGCGGAGGATGGGGTGGGGGAGCAAGACAAGCAACGCAAATAATACCTGATGAAGAAATCAAGGCAAACCTCTCTCCACCCCCTCCAAAAGGTCAATTTCTTCCCCAAAAAAATCAACCGCAGGTTCCCAGATCCCAGCTGCCACACTGACAGTTTTGAAAGAAATAAGGACCCCCTCCCCCCTCAGCGGCCCCCCAACCGGGAACGCGATGCAACCTTCAATCCCTCCGATGTCCGGATCAGGACTGCATTTTTTCAAAAAGGATCTCTCTCAGCAACTGAGTGCGGTTCTATCTTCTCCCGCAAAAAAATCATTTAAAAAAGAAAATAAAATTTTAAAAAATGTATTCTTGGCAAAGAAAAGAAAAACCAGCAGATAATACCCTTCCCCCCCCCCCAGTTCTATATCACTTGAGCATTTGCTTCTGATCCCTAAATAAATAAATATATAGATGAAATATATGTAGAAAAAAATGAAACATAAATTAAAGGGAAAGAAAAGGGGGTTGGAAAAGAGGAAAAGATTGGGGGGTTAGAGGGGCTGGGGATGGGGGTGAGGGAAGATGCTCGGAAGATCGCGTTAGGCTCCTTGAAGACGCAGGGCTGTTTGCTCTTCCTGTATCCCCACCCGTGGCTGCTGCTCCTGCCCTGATGTGTGTGCGTGTGCGCGCGCGCGAGCGCGCGTGTGTCTCAATTTGGCATCATCTTAGGGCTTGAATGCAGCAAGGAAATTCGGTAAAATCCGAACATGAAAGCTCGAGGAGTGTGTGCCATCCACCATCTACTCCTGACCATTGCCTAGGTGCTGCAATGTCTGCCTTTTTTTTTTCCTGCTGAATTTCTCTTCTTTCTTGAATTTGCTAAAATAAGAAGGGGAGGGGGGGGGGAATCAAGAGGGAAGGAAAGAGAAGAGAGTCAGAGAAAAAAAAATGGGAGAAAAGGTCTGAACCACTGGCAAGCTGAGCTATAATGAGCAGCGACTGATCAATTTAATGTGGGAAAGAACAGCCCAAATATTTAGCACATGATGTCTTGGGGACCAATCACAGGAGGTACTGCACGACAAACCCACTGGAGTTTGTGGGGGATAGAGATGGTGTAGAAGCAGAGGGGAAGTTGGGACAAATCCCCCTCCCCCTCCAGGAAGCCTGGAAAGAAGATCTTGTTTCCTACCCCACTATTCCCACACGGACTTCAATGGTAAGAGGTAAACTGCTGAGATTCTCCCCAGTTCCTACCTAAACTGAGGAGGGTGTGGGGAGAAACTGGCTGAAGAAAGGTGAGTGAAATGTAAAGATAGTACCTACTTTCTCAAGCTCTAAAGAAACGACATATTTCTTGAAAGAGAAATAAAAACCAAGCCCTTCTGGGAATTCTGGAGTTTCTCTTCTAAACTAAAAATAAATAAATAAATAAATAAATAACCAACCTTAGTCTATTTCTTGCTATCAGATGATAGCACCCAATATAGGGAACAAGGGACCACCCTTAGGCTATGAAAATTCTGAGTCAGCACCCCAGAAAGTCCCCTTAGACAAAGAAGCAGGAAATGGTTAATCTCCTTGTGGCTGATAATTAACCTGGTGGCAGCTACCGTGGGGGCAGGCCTACTTCCCTTCTCTTTTACTCCAGCTCTTCCTTCTAGCTGGCCATGGGATTAATACCATTTAATTGACATAGACTTCTAGGATGGCTTGGGAAGTCCTGTCTTTACTAGATTCACCAGGGAAGCTTAGAATGTTAGAGTTCAAAAGAACTATCTGATTAGCCCCCCCCCTCCCTCCAAACTGTCTAGAGGACACTCAGGGAGTTAAGGTAACTTGCCCAGAAATTTCAGAGAAAAGTTAATTCTCATTTCACAAGTATCCAAGCTGGAAGGGGCCTTAGAAGACACTGAGTTAAACCCATTCAATTTATGGAGGAAAAAAAATCTATACCCAGAGTTATTTCCTCAAGGTCACATAGATTGTTAATGACACAGGATTCAAACTCACATCTTCTGACTTAAATCCATTTCTCTTTTCACTATTTTTTACATTAAAAAGTGTTCTTTCTTTCTTCCTACCTGGGTTCTGCAATTGGGTTATCCTTTTTAGGCTATCTGTCCATAGGGACCCATCCTCCCCAGAGCGATGCAATCAAACTGCAGAAAGTATTATTAAGTCAAGAAGGGGTTTGAAGGAGGGCAGGACAGAGAAGGGTGAATCCATGAAGATTTTGTATGGATCTGGGGACAAATTTAAAAGCAAATGGACAAAAATAAATAATTTTTAAAATTATTAACTGTTTTGCATGATCTCTTCTATTAGCATGCTGTGTCAGTTAGCTAGAAAATCACAAGATTTGGAGTTAGACTATCTTTGACATGGCATAATGGATTTGGAATCCAAAGAACAATCTTCTAATTCTGGCTCTTCTACTTACTGCCTTGTATGATTTTTTGGCAAGTAATTTAGCTTTTCTGGGTCTCATTTTCCACATCAATAAAATGGGGAGAATAGACAAGATGACCTTAAGATCTCTTCTTAACTGTCTATCATCTTAAAACATCTAATCCAACTCCCTCTGAGACTTACATATAAAAAGTAACATTCCTAGCATCACAGTTAACAAGTAAATCCAAGATCAACAATGGTAAAGGAAGGGGGGAGAAAAGGCAGCTCAAACATATCGTGAAACATAGCTATAACTCCTGACTCTGATGTCAAGAGTGGGAAACATTTCATTCATTCCCAAAGAGGTTCTCTCACCTGCCACCTCATATCTATTTGGGCCTTAGCTGCCCTTCTCCTTATCCCTTCATTCCTAACTTCCTTCTCAGGAACTAAAAAGACAGCAATCAGGGCAACCCCTACATAGATATCACTGAAAGTTGATGGGATAGGACTCATGACTGCCTGGAAGGACACATATTCTTCAAAAGGAAAAAAATGGAGAAGTATTATATGTAAAAAAACATACATTCATATGTGAGAAAATTCTCACCTAAGGATGGTAGAAAGAATTTGGATAAAGAGCAAGAGAAGGAGAAACAAAAGCCATATTATTGTGGGATTATACCACAGACCACCTGGACAGAAGGATGAAATATTAACAACAAATTTGGGATAACAAATTAGCATGGAGACACAAACCAGCATGTTGTAGGGCTTCTGTGGATTCAATGCTGAACAACTGCTAGAATGCTTTCTTTATCAAAAAGAGAAGGGGAATAAGCATTTTTGATGCCTACCATGTGCCAGGCATGGTGACTTGGCCAGGACCACACATCTAGTAAGTATCTGAGACAGGATTTAAACTCAGGTTTTCCTTACTCCAAACTCATTGCTCTAACCACTTCAAAAGCAGAGATGCTGATAAGATTCTTGGGTTGTTCCATTCTTCAAAGAAGAGAGGAAATCATAAACAGCTCTGTTTATTCTGGACTGGATTCTAATAAATAACTAGTTTTGGAAGTAGAAAAGATCAGAACCTCCAACTTAGAAACCATTGAGAGAGAAAAGGGAAATCTAAGCATCATCTGATATGGACCCTAAAATTTTGAGAGAGCATATTTCAAAGGGTTCAACAAATGGTACATAAGATTGAACAGCCTAAAATTTTAAAAGGTAAAGCAGATCCAAAGGGACAGAAAGTTCTCATGAATTGAATGCTGGAGACACAAATGGAATTTTGATGAAGAAAAAGGGGAGCTGTCTAAAGAGACTAATATGGTTACAAAAGGAACTGGTTGAATAAGGCATATTTTTAAAAGATATGTATAGAAGATGGAAGCAAGGAAGAGGAAAGAGGAAAGAATAAGCTTTTACAAAACACTTTTTATGTGCTAGGTACTCTGCTAAGTGCTTTACAAATAGTATCACATTTGACAGGTAACAGTGTGGATCCAATCAAATTGAATACAACAAATGTGTTTACATGCCCGATATGTGCAAGACACTGTGCTAAGCAATGGAGATACAAAGAAAGGCAAACACAGATGTATGTATACACTTAGGTGTGTGTGTTGGAAGGGAGATAATGAGTTCTATTTTGGACATGTTAAGTAAAAGAAGTCTCAGAGACATCCATTTTGAGACAAGGAGAGGTTATAGTTATAAACCTGAGAATTTTCTGCATAGAAATGATAATTGAATCCATGGGAATTAGATCATGAAGTAAAATCATAAAGAGAGGGAAAAAAAAGAATACCCAGGATAGAGACTTGAGGGACATCTACAGTTAGTGAGTTGACATGTATAAAGATGCAGCAAAAGAGAGAGGAATGTCACAAAAACCTTGAAAGAAAAGAGTTTCAAGGAGAAGGACACCAATAATGAAAAAGAAATAATCCCTGCCTTCAAGGAATTTTACTGGGCTTGGAGGAAATAATAAGAGGAGAAAGTAAAATCTGGTTTGAAACATAATAATAATAATAAATAACTCTAAGATCTTGGTTACTGGACCCATCATTTCCTGGGAAATGGAGAGAGAAGAAATAAAAGGGTGTCAGATTTTATGTTCTTGAGCTCAAAGATCACTACAGACAATGACTATAGTCACGAAATTAAAAGACACTTGCTGATTGGAAGAAAAATATAACAAATCTGGACAGCATACTAAAAAGAAGAGACATCACCTTGCTGACAAAGGTCTGTATAGTCAAAGCTATGATTTTTCCAGGCCCAGTATATGAGTGTAAGAATTGGACTAATAGGAAAGCTGAATACTACAGAATCAATGCTTTCAAGAAAACTTTTGAGAGATCCTTTGAACAGCAAGATCAAATCAGTCGATATTTAAAGAATTAATTCAGGCTATTCACTGGAAGGTCAAATACTGATGCTGAAACAAGTACAAGAGGATGAGAAAATAGGACTCATTGAAAAAGACCTTGATGTTGGGAAAGATGGAAGGCAAAAGGAAAGGAGAAGGCAGAGAATGAGATGGATGGAGTCACAGAAACATCAAACATGAACTATAACAGACTTTGTGAGATAGCGGAGGAAAAAAGGATCTGATATGCTATAGTTCATGAGGTTATGAAGACTCATACATGACTGAAGAACAACAACAATAATGTGAAGATCAAACAGTTCTTGAGAAGTATTTGAGAAAGGAAAAAACTCAGGGGTACATTTTTAATACAAAAGTGTAATATTAGTGCCATACCAATTTTATCAGGATATCAAAAGTTCAAAATAAAGTAAAACTGGTAAAAAATGTTAAGGAAAACTACACACACACACACACACACACACACACACACACACACACACATCCCTTTCCAAGTGTACTTATGCAATGGATTTTTTTGAACTAGAAAATTATTTTATTTTTGTCCCTGCTAAATTTTGTTTTATTTATTTCAGTCATTCTCCTAGTCTGTTGGAATATTTTTGAATTCTCTTACAATCATAGATTTAAGACTAGAAGGAATAATTTTACAATTCAGTAAAGTGAATCTCAAAAAGTTTAAGTGATTTACCCAACACTACACAGGCAGGAAATAACAGGGTTGGACTTTGAAGCAGGTTCCCAGACTATCATTCCTGGGCTCTTTTCTTTGCATTATACTGTGTTTTAATTGTTTGCTACCCACATCACATTTTGTTATCTTCAGATTTAAATGTTCCTGTCTTTATTTACTCATTATTGACCTAAAAATGTCATCAGAATATTGAAAAATAAGATTGAATGCTAGTAAGACCATAGGGCTCAACAACTACCTTCCATGGTATTTCATCATCACTGTTGAACACCTACTGAATCCAACAAACATTTATTAGTCACCTACTATATGCAAGGCTTTGTAGACAAAGACAAAATACAAAAATTAAAGTTTCTGACTTCAAGAAATTTACGTTTCCCTTGGGAGTAGAAGGAATAGTTATAACATGTACCTAAATAAGTAAATAGAACAGAATATATAATAACTTTAAGAGGAACCTCTAAAAAATTATCCCATGGGAGGTGGTACCTGGTTGGTTGGTTGATTGTTGTCCTTCATTCTCAAAGAGGACCAAAATGACATCACTATGTTAGAGTCAAGTTAGTGTGTCTGACTTTGGCTGATCAGACCAATAGGAGCTTGGAATGCTGTGGCACAGGTCTGGCACAAATAGACCATTTGAATATTTGGGATGGCTTCACTAATTTTGTGCATCTTGTGCTTTTTCTAAACTACTTCAATTCTGTTTTGCTCATAGAGCACAGCATCTTCTCTGATGAGAGCATGCCATGCTAGGTGGTCCTTTGCCAGTGACTCCCACATCCTACAATCAATTCAAGTTCTTAAAAGAGACCTTCAGCTGTGTTTGGAAAGAGGCTAAGAATTCTATTGTCTGAGGCAGTGGTGAGATAGAGTGCTATCTATGGAGACTGGAATCTCCATAGTAAGCCAGTAGTCCAATAGGATTGGAATACAGAGTATAGTATAGTAAGTAATTTGAAATAAAAGTTGAGAAAAGACATATTATGGAGCACTTTAAATCTCAAAGGGAGGGCTTTATATTTTCTCCTACAAGCAATAAGGGCATAAGTATTGAGACAGAAAGATCCAGATTACAGCCATGCCAGTTAGCAAATAAACATTTGATAGGTGCTAAATATTGGAGAATCTTACAAGCTAATGTTTTGTTGTTCATTTGTCTTCAGTCATGTCTGACTCTTCCTAACCCCCATTTGGGATTTTATTGGCAAAAATACTGGAGTAGTTTGACACTTACTTCCTTCCCCAGCTCATTTTACAAATAAGGCAATGGAGACAAACAGGGTTAAATTACTGGGTCACACCACTAATAAGTGGGCTGACTCCAGGGCCAGTGCTCTCTCCCCTGTTCCATCTTGTTACCCTTACAATCTAATGGGGGAAGACAATATACAAAAGAAAGCTGAAAAGGAAAGAGGGGAGAGCCATCAGGGGATGCCTAGGATAGGACATGAGTCAAAAAGTACT
The DNA here is from genome assembly GCF_048593235.1 of Sminthopsis crassicaudata. Classification (NCBI taxonomy): domain Eukaryota; kingdom Metazoa; phylum Chordata; class Mammalia; order Dasyuromorphia; family Dasyuridae; genus Sminthopsis; species Sminthopsis crassicaudata. The sequence goes on along the minus strand of NC_133617.1, from coordinate 70,514,567 downwards.
CTGAGTAATTCAGAAAATTAAGAATTAGCTGCAAAATTCTGAGTCCTTTACAAAAAAAAAAAAAAAAAAAGTTTTGGGAGGAGTTTATTTCTCAGCCCTCCAGTCAAAGGGTGAGGCAACTGAAGGAGCTGAAGAAATGTTGAGTATCAGAACTGAGTCAATCTGTGTGATGACTAATTTCAAGTTATGAGCTTATCCTGAAGGAGGCATGATGTTCCTGGAGTTGAAACCAAGCAGAGCAGCTGATGTTACCTAAAAATGTTATCTAGTTATCTAGATGTTATCTAACCCACCCTAAAGGAAGGCTGTGAGAGGAGTTTTTATTTCTCTACCTTCCAACCATCTACTCAGAGGAAAGAGGCAACTGAGGATGCTTATGAGTTTCGAGAGACTGGGAGAACTACCAGCATGAGGAGCACCTGTTTGACACCCAGCAATGGAGTGACATGGCAAGGGAGCTTTCTCTCATCCTGAAGTTTGAGTCCACTCAAAATTATTTTGCTTGACTATACTTGTTTGTAACATGTTTTGCTTTTTATATTTTCTCAATGGAAGGGGAAGGAAAATATAGAAGGGAAAGAATTAATATAAAAGCATAATACTGATTTTTTTTAAACAAAAAAAGCTGAGTCCACTCTCCCTAGGAACCTAGCTATAAAGGACAAAATATGTCCTGGTTTGGGGAAATGTCTTGTACTTTGGCTTCTTTGAAAGCAGCTGAGTGGCACAGTGGCTAGAGTGGTGGTCCTCAAGTCAGGAAGACTCATATTTCTGAGTTCAAATCCAGCCTCAGATATTTACTAGCTAGGTGACCCTAGTCAAGTCACTTAACTCTATTTGCCTCAGTTCCTCATCTTAAATTGAGCCAGAAAATGGCAAACTATTTCCAGTTTCTTTTCCAAGAAAACCCCAAATGGGATCACAAGGAATCAGATATGACTGACTAAGATCATTTAAAAAATATTTCTTTGTGAAACCTAATGAATATTAATTATTTATTAATAATATTAAGATACTAACAAATTATACCAGAGAGATTGGCAGTGGTAGGTAATAGTAGAGAAGTAATCACTGCCCATTTATTTTGAGGAGAAAACCCTAGAATTGGGGGTTGAGTCAATAGCATTATTTCTTAAAAAAAAAAACACTCAGAATCCTAAAAGGAAGCTAGAGCAGCAGTCTTGCTCTGGCAATCTGACCTGGTAGTGCTACTGTGGCTTGAGAAAATAGCTTAAGAGCTTCACTATCTTTGTTATCATCTTGCAATTCAATTTCACCAGCCACTTTTTGCTTTGAATTTATATATTATCTGAACTGGTGTGGTAAGAGAAGGTATGTCATCAGTGAGAACTCAGAGCTGTGAACCCAAATAGACAACTACATTCTAAGTACCATCAAGGGGCCCATCTTGGTGGGATTCCAAAGTAAAGTCTGGAAGACCTGAGTTCAAACCTGCCTCAGATACTTACTAGCTACATGAGCCTGGAAAAGTAACTTAATTACTGTATGCCTCAGCTTTTTTTATCTGTATAATGGGGATAATAATAGCATCTACTTTGCAGAATGGTAGGATCAAAAGATATAACATATATAAAGTTTTCTGTATACCTTAAAATCCTATAGGCTATTATTATCATTAGATAGAAAAACAATCTTTTCAATGTGTGTATATGTGTACAGGATATCAGTATATTTTGAAATTATTATTTATTCCTTTAAAATGGCATTAGTAATATATATTCACTTTTTGGGGGAGGGGATAAGGCAACTGGGGTTAAATGACTTACTCAGCATCACACAGCTAGTAAGTGGTAAATATCTGAAGCCAAATTTGAACTCAGGTCCCCCTGACTCCAGGACTGGAGTATCCACTGCACCATCTAGCTGCCCCTATTCGTGCAGTTTTAAGCTACTAAAACTTAACTGAATATAATGTGTGTATATCTATGTATGTGTGTTTACATGGGTTTATATACATATATGTAGATACAGGTACACGTGGTATATTTTCCATCAGCGCTTCTACTTGGTTTCAACTCCGAGAATGACATACTTTCCCTAAGATAGGATTATCATCGGTAAGCCTTTCCTTACAGAGGCTCTGAACTTTCAGAATTTCTGACAGGTAACTCTCCACAGCAAAATCCCAGAATTGTTTCACACCGCTATCCTGGTCCCTGAGCTTGGACAAGCACCTGCTGTATCCTTGTTCTGGTCATGGAACCCTGCTGTGAATCAAACTTGTCTCTTGTTGCTGTTACCTACCCCACCTTGTCAGGGTTACAGATCACTGTATATCCATTGGTATATGTACTGAGATTTACCCACACTAAATTTGCCCACAGCTAGAGGAGATTCTGGCACACATGTCTAGTTTCTTTCCTCCAATAGAAAGCATTTTGCTTATAACTACCTTTAGCTTTTTTATTTCATTTTGACTTGATTTGATTTTTTAGAGTTAATTGTGATTGTGATAACCTGTACGAGCTCTTTAGTCTTTTCAGAGTTAACAGTGATTGCATAATCTCTGTGGCTTTTTTGTTGTTGTTGTTTTTAAGGATAGATAATATATATATATATATATATATATAGTGTGTGTGTATACATCTATATATACATATGTATATTTCTGTATACATCTGTATGTATATGTGTGTATAATTATAATTGCCTAATCATTTCAATCATGTCTGACTCTTCAAGACTTATTTGGAGTTTTCTTGGCAGACAATAGAGTGGTTTGCTATCTTATTCTCCAGCTCATTTTACAGATGAGGCAACTGAAGCAAACAGGGTTAAGTGATTTGTCTGGGTTTCTTGGGTTGGATTTAAAGTCAGGTCTTTCTGATTTCAGTGTCTAATCCATTGCCTACACATATATACACATATTATACATAGTAAATAGATAAAAAGTATATGTGTGTCTGTGTGTGGCATACAGACACACATTCTTTTTGCTTCTCTTGTTCATTTGATTACAAGTTATCAAACCAAATGACAAGGGCTACATAATACATTTTGAAGGGCTGCAAATAATCAGGTTTGAGAACCTTGTTCTGAAGGTATCTTGTCCATCATAGAAATCTATTCTAATCCTGCTTAGTTAAGGAAATCAATCAAAGTTTCAGTTTAGGGGAGTATGAGCTATTATTGAATCTGCTTTGATATATTCCATTATTTCTTCTCACTTAATATAGTTTACAGAGCAGGCCTTAGGCAAAACAGTGAAACATTCATTCACCAAATAAATATATTAAGTGTCTGTGCCAAGGTGTCTGGGCTATAGAGGAGCTACAAAGTTTAGATAATAAATATCCTGTCCTCCTAGAGTTTACAAGTCTAGGAGGGAATTAATACACAAATGAAAATAGCTATAGTGTTGAATATTACAGAAGTACATTAGTTGTAAAACCAGAATGTCACAGGAGGAAGAATGATATTGATAGACAGTATCAGAGGAGTCTTTGAGGTAAAAATTCAACAGGTGAAGAGGAGATAGGCGGCATCTCTCAGATCTAAGAAATAGTTTGAGTAAAAGAATGATGGGAAAGTAGAGTGGTCCAGGTTGATTTGAATGAAATAATGTGTAGTAGAATGATATCAATAATAATCCGTGAATCCATAAACATTTTAAGTACCTACTATGTGCCAGACACTGTGCTAGGGATACCTAAAAAAAGAAAAAAAAAAAAAGAAAAAAAGGTAAAAGTCCCTATCCACAGAGTTTACAGTCTGATAGGGGAGACAACAAGTAAACAATTATGTATGGACAAGCTATACATAGTATAAATAGGAAAATACTATAATAGAGGTTAGGAAAGGCTTTCTATAGAAGACAGAATTTCAACTGTCACACACAATCCCCCCCACACATATACCCCTCCACTCCCATTCAATAAACTCCAGTGGCTCCCTATTGCTTCTATGAGCAAATACAAAATAGTGTTTGGCACTCAAAGGCTTTCAACCCAGCTTCTTCCTATGTTTCTAGTCTTTTTACACTTCATTCCCTGACATACTCTTTGATGGAATAATATTGGCCTCCTGGCTGTTACAGGAACAAGACACTCCATTTCTTTGGAGATTTCTCTGCCCAGCTCTGGGCATTTTCTCTGGATGTTCCCTAGGCATGCGAAACTCTCCTGCCTCTGTTCCAACTATTGACCCCCCAAGTTTCCTTTAAATCTCAACTAAAATCTCACCTTTTACAGGAAATCTTCCCTAACCCCTCTTTATTCCATTGATTTCCATCCTTTAACTTTTTCCTATTTAATCTGTATACAGTTGCTTTATATTCATTTGTATATCGTCTCCCTCATTAGATTGTAAGCTCCTCGTAGTTAGAGATTGTCTTTTGCCTTTTTATATCCCTCACCTGGCCTAGCACATAGTATGCATTTAATAAATGTTTGTTGAATGAATGAATAATTTAGAGGAGCCAGGAAGATCGGTAGAGAGAAGGGAGAACATTCTAGGCATGGAGAACACCAAAAGACATTCCAGGAACCCAGAGATGGAATGTCTTGCTTGCCAAAGAGCCAGAAGCTCAGAGTCAATGAATCAAAGAATATGTGTCAGGAGTAGGATGTAAGATTATTGGAAAGGTAGGCTCTGAATGTCAAAGAGAGCTTTCTATACTTGGTCCTCAAGGCAATAAGGATGTGCTGGAGTTTATTGAGTTGGTAGGGAGGTGACATGATCAGACCTGTGTTTTGGGAAAATTATATTAGTGGCTCAATGAAGGATAGATTGGAATGAGGAGAAACTTAATGGAGGAAGATCCACCAATAGTCTATTGCAGTAATCCAGGCATAAGGTGACAAAGGACTACACTAGAGTGATAGCAGTGGCAGAGGAGAAAAGAAGACAATCATGAGAAATGTTGCAAAGGACATTTATGAGAAATATTGCAAAGGTAAATTCATTAAGAACACATTGATTTTAAGTTGTCTACTGGACAGTCTAAGATGTCTCAACGGTAGTTGGAAATGTGAGACTGGAAGACAGCAGAGAATTTGAGGCAAGATAGATTGGAGAATCATCAGCATAGAAATGATAATTAAATCTATTTGAATTGTTAATATCACTAAGAGAAATAGTATATAGAAAGAAGAGGTCTCAGAAAAGAATTTGGGGCACACAGAGTTAGAGGGCATGATTTTGAAGAGGATCCAGAAAAGGGACCAGAGAAAGTCAGAGAGGTCAGAGGAAAACCAGGATAGAGTGGTGTCTTAGCAACCTAAGAAGACAGTATCAAGAGGAGAGAATGATTTATAGTGTCAAAAGTTGCACTGAGATTAAGGAGAGTGAGGATTGAGAAAATGTTATTGATTTGGAAACTAAGAAATTATTAGTAACTTTGGACAGAGCAGTTTGGTGGAATGTTAATGTTAGAAGTCAGATTGTAAGGAGTTAAAAAGAAAGCGAGAAAAGAAAAAGTAGAGCATTATAGAAAACCTTTTCAAAGAGTTTTGCCCTTACCAAGGATGGAAAGGCATCTCTTTATTTATATTTATATCCCAAATTAACAAAATAAAATTTGAAACAAAAGGTTTTGCAAGGGTGAATATTAAAAATTATCTTTGCATATATTTTGAAAATAAAAAGCTATTATTATAAAAAGAAAAGAAAACAAAATTAATAAGGTACCTTTGCTAAGTGCTAGGGATACAAAGACAAAAACCAAAGTCTCTGCCTTCAGGAAGTTTACAATCTATTGTGCGAATGTTGATACTTCTTCTGGTAATATTTCCATTTTATAGGCACAAAAAAAGTCTTAAACCCCAGGAAAGGTTCCTTCTGGTGATTCATCAAAGATATTGGTTTCCTTAAGGATATGCTAACATAACAGAAGTTCTCATTGCAGATCCTGCCAAGCTAGAGAGGATTCACAAGTCCTCTGACTGACTGAATGTCTGTCTGTCTGATTTCAGAGAATCAGACTATCTAAGAGAGGAGGCGTTCCTTGCTAGAAGGTTGATCACCAGGAAGAATAGGAAATTTGTGGCCCCAGAAACTCCTGAGTTTCTCTCAAATGTGAGAGTTGAGATTTGCTTTATGTATAATGATGAAAGCAACAAAGTAATAAGTTTTAAGTCAAAGGAATAACCCCCTGATTGTGAGATGTGTGGTATCTGCTAATAAATGAATAAGGTGTTGTTGATCTTCCTGGAATTCCTAAAGTCATTAGACAAGTACTGCACAATCATCTGAATTATTGCTCTTTACCAAGTAGAGAGATTTCAGTCACAAAAAGAAGAGAATGGCAAAAATTAACTCAGGTGGTTAGTTCAAATCTTTAACTCACATCTGTTACCTGGGGGTTACATGTATCAAACAAAACCAAATTTCACAAAATCAACACACAGCAACAGCATTACTAAACCATTTCTGAATGCTTTATTCAATTAACCAGGGCAACATCACCAGAATAATTTCTGAAACAAATTACCTTAAATTACATTTGGTTTCAAAAACAATTACCAGATGATACAGTAGTGTTCTTCAAGAACAGATCTATCCAAAGATTTAATTTTCTGTCTTCCTGGTCCAAATCCAAAGGCTTCAAATCCTTATTATCTTATTGCTTAGTGTCCCTTCTAAAATTGTTTATAGGGTCTTAGTATGAGATACAAAGAATATTTGGTCTATGTCACCATATTCAACAATCCATGACTATAATCAATCACAATATGGATAAGATATAGATAACACAGAACCCCAATTCTCTTTTATTTAATTTTTTCTCGTGTCTCTATGGAAAGATAAGTTCCTTAAATAAATTCATATCTTTCTTTCCTTGTGCCTCATGGATGTTAACTAGCAACTTAAAGTTTAATTGAGTAATTCATCCTTTACTGAGCATTCAAATTCTAGGAATTAAGCTCCTATTGGCCTTCTTAAGAACAGGTGAGTCTCTATCACACTGTTTCATGGAAGTTATAACAAAGTGTGATGTGTTTTGTTGGCTTTTAAACTAAAGCTCATAGTGCCTAGTACTAGAAAGAATCCAACTGTTTCTTTTTACAGATGTGGAAACCCTGAGGCCACTGATTTGCTGAAAGTCAGATAGATAGCAAAGTCAGGATTCAAATTCAGGTATTTTAAATCATGCTCTTAACCTCAACTTTACATTACCTTCTTCAAATGAAAGTCTCTGAAACATGAGAGCATATGGTAGATAAGATAGCACTTTTTCCTAATACAACTTATGTCCATTCATTACACATAGTCACTTTGGTCCTCTTTGAATATTACCATATGGGTTTCTCCACCTCTTATGAGTATTTTGCCATAGAGAATGTTGTAATTTCTAAATAAGGCCTGGGTGGTTGGACTTGTATTGGATCTCCTACATTCATAGATAGGGCTAAAATGTTTAAACAAGCACAGTTTATAAAATATCAAAGTTAGGAAATTTTTAAAGAAGACAGGAGTTTATATTGTCCTGATCCAAATCTGAAGACCTCAAATCCTTTATTACTTATTAAAGATTTGATTTTTATCAATTTATCAATAAAATCAAATACTAAATTAATGGATATGATGACTGTACTTCCTATTTTTCAATTTTGACTATTATAAATACCCAAAATAACCATAAAGAATTTATGAACAGAAAGAACTCCTAAATAGAATTATATATATATGTATATACATATATATATATATATAATTATTTTACATACATGCACATCTACATTCCTATTTGTGTCTAATAGTGAACATTTCTAGGGTGATGGGTGAGAAGGAAGAAAAAAAGGAAAAAAGAAATTTGCATGCTCTTATTGTATATTTGAAAGAAATAACAAATTGTACACAGTAGATTAAGAGTTTCATGTGCAATCATCTTTCATATTATACTGTTATAGAAATGCTTATTTTATTCCATAAATTAAAAATAAAATAACATTTAAAAAAGATTTTCACCAAAATGGTGAAAGGATTGGAAACCCTATCATATGCAGACTGGTTGCAAAAACTAGGAAGATTAGCAAGGGCTGTGCATGCTGTCTTCAAGTACTTGAATGGATGATTTGTGAAAGAGAAATTAGACTTATTCTGCTTGGCCCCAGAAGGAAGAATTAAGATTGGTAGGTGGAAACTGCAAAGTGGTAGATTAAGCTCAATGTAAGAAAAAAACTTCCTAAAGAAAGTAGAATGAGCTAGATTGGGAGATTTTTATTTGACATCTTCAAGACAAGGATGCTGAATATATTGTGAAGACTTCAGGTAGGGGAGCAGGACCAGATGCTTCCTTCTGATGCTATAATTCTATGCTTATAGGTATATTTTTAACTAATAATTTCCATTTTCTTAAAATTTGGAGCTTATCTTTTTAAGGTTTTATAAAGGGTACTTTTAAATGTACTTCTAGAGAAGTTTAAATGTTTTCCCAAAGTTTATTATAATAATATCATATTATAATAATACTTTATTATTGTACCATCTTTTTTCCCTTTTTCTTATTTTTTTTGTTTTGTTTTAATTTTCATTGTGAATTTAAAATAGGAAATAAAATGAGCATATAGAAATTACAGCAGTAAAAAAAATTGCACATGAAACTTCAAACCTCTTATGTACAGATGTTCTCTCTTTTTGTAAGTTCATCCTATAGCTTTCAAAGTTGTCTTCCTTGTCTATCCCTTTTTCTTGCCTTTCTTCTTTTCTCTTCTCTGTATTTTTTAAACTTGCCTCAGTGACCTCTTTTTTCCTTTCTTTTTCTTTTTTTCTTTTTTCTTTTGCTATCTTATCCCTATTCCCCCTCATTCTCCCACTACCATGGGGAAGGAGGAAAGAAAAGAAAAGAAAAGCTTTTGTAACAAATATGCATAATCAAGAAAAACAAATTCATATGGTTTTATGTCAGAGGTAGTTATGGTGCAGTACATAGAGTATTGGACCTGAGGTCAGGAAGACAAACCCTTCCTTGACTTCAAGTTCTGCCCATGACACTTATTGACTTTCTGATCCTGGGCAAGCCATTTAACTTCTGTCAGCTTCAATTTTCATAGCTATAAAATGGAGATAATTATAGCACCCACCATCTCGAGTTGTTGAGAAGATAAACTGAAGAAATATTTGTAAAAAAGATTTGCAGACTTTAAATGTTTTATAAATGCTGCCTGGTATATTCTCAAAAAAACCAAAAAAAACCTATATCTCAATCTGCTTCTTGAACCCATCTATCACCTGTATATCAATTAGTGGATAGAAGACCATCCTTTATTTTTTCTAAGCATTTTCACTCCTACAATTTAAACTTAACATGGAAATAGCATTGTGAGGTACATAAAATATTATAATCTCTATCTGACAGATGAGAAAATTGAAGAATAGAAAGATAAGTATGCCAGAACTCCCGCTACAAACTAGTACCAGAGATGGAACTAGAAAAATCAATCTCCTTATTTTTCTATGAAATCCATACTCATGGTATATATGTCCTATGGTATGGCAATGGATTAAGTGTTGAACCCAGAGTCATAAAAACCTGAGTTCTAATTTGACCTCAGACACATACTAGCTATGTAACCCTGGGCAAGACACTACATTTCTACTTGTCTCAATTTATTCAACTATAAAGTAGGAATAATAATATCACCTACTTTCCTGGATTATTATGACGCTTAAAATAGATATCTGTAAAACACTTAGCATGGAGTCTGGCCTATAGTAGGAACTTAATAAGTTCCTTCTTCCTTCCTTTCTTTCTTCTTCCTTCCTTTTTTCTTTTTCTCCTTCCTTCCTTCTTTCTCTCTCTTCTTCCTTTCTCTTTTCCTTCCTTTCCCCTTCCTTCCTTTCTTCTTCCCTTCCTTCATTCCATCTTTCCATCTTCTCTTACTTCCTTCTTCCTTCTTTTTTCCATCTTTCAATCCATTCTTCCTTGCTTCCTTCTTTCTTTCCTTATTTTTCTCTCCTTTTCTTCCTTTCTTCCTTCAAAAAACATCATTCTCCCACCAACAGACTCTAACTCTTGCTTCCCTGAAATTGAAATTCAGCCCCTGAGTAGCCTGACCTCTAAATGAAGAGATTAAGCATTTCCTTCATATTCTTTAATTCTTTTGCCCCCATTCTGAAGCCCTGGGGAAAATCACTTAAATATAGCTTATGTTTGGCTAATATCTAAGGATCTACCCAAAAGTTATTCATAGGATCCCTTCTAGAAAATCTACAGAGCATTAGATATCAGGTATAAATCAGCTATGCATTTGCTCCCCCACACGAGAAATACTTAAAGCATAAAACTCTCATAAACACACATTAAAGGATATTTAAAACATGAAACAGTATCTCTTATTTTGCTCTCAAGAGGTAGAGACTCCAAGGATACTTTTTGGACTGCTGAATAGATATTGCACTTTTATCTTCTAACTATACCTTTTGAGCAACTGAGTCAAGATCCATATTTTCTGATCAGCCAGAAATGATTGTATGCCTTATCTTTATGTCAATGGTTATTTTCTCTTCCAAGGAATCCAGTTATATTAAAAACTTCCTGCTGTCAACATTCAAACCTCTCTAAATGACTCAACTTCTCAAATTCATGAGGTGGTAACAAAGGCTAAAAAGATTCATTAGTCACCTGTACTCAAGGAAAGAAATACTAAGCAGAAGAGACACTGAGAGACAATGAGGGCCTTGAGATACACTCTCAGGAAAATACTCTCTTATTGCCATGTTGCATGTAACTATCATAGTTACTACTGAGGAGAGAAAAGGGAGAGAAATTGCCTTTCCTTTACCTCACTGGAAATAGCCAAGGGAAAGCTTCCTAAATCCCAAGCCATACTTTCTTTCAAAAGATAGAAAGAGAGAATGACAGCAGAAACCATTTCTTCTAAAATGAGTGAATGGCAGGACTCTTCCTGGCTTTACAATCAGTCCTCTTTAGTGCAATTTCAACTCCTCCCCCCGATAATAATGTAAGATGTATATGTTCCCCTGTAACATTAACATATCTGAACATATAAGGTCAAAGGAAAATATTGACAGATATCTCTAAAATATTTCTTGTCCCTCTTATGTTTCTCTGGCCCCCTAAATGTTTCTCATCTAGAACTTTAATGTGTTCAAAACAAAATTACTTTCCTGATCTCTCTTGGGAGGAGGATTAATTTTCTTCCGCCAAATGACAGTTACAAAAGATTATCCCAAATAACAAATAGCAAATAGCACATAGAAATCAGAGAAGTTATGTAGATTATAATATACCAGAAAATACACTAAATGAGTGAGATTTTACTACTCAGATTGAAATATCTCAACTCAAACCCAAAGAAGGAGCCTTCAATTCTACCCATGGGGAAATTTTCTGAAGTCTCTAGTTAGACAGAGGATTTGATTACAAAATTAGGATCTGGTTCAGGAGCTCGCTTCCCCTACATATCTTCTGCTTTCTCGCTCCATGTGTCTAGAGTCAATCCTCTGACACCAAGCATGTTCTCTTGAAAACACCATAAAGAATATCTCTCCTCTCCAACTTCTCACATGCAATCATTTTGTCATTGTGTCATCATTTTCTCCCCTAATAATATGAGTCTTATGTAAAATGTTCCAGACTTGACTAAAAATAAAACTGGGTTACAACAAGAACTAAGAACCTCTGGTCACACACATCTTTTGTCAAGGGTTAAAACTTGGTCCCATCCCCAAGCATGATCCTTGAGATGGCACCCATCATGCCCAAGTGAAAGTCCAGGAGTAGTTGAAAAAGGGATGCTGAGATTCCAAAGCAGAGATCCTACAGAGATGAGCCAGAGCACATGGAGCTCATGAGAAGGGGGGGAACTCTAATATGTTCCAAAGAATGGCCTTCCATACCCAGCCCAACAGATAAGTGATACATTAGATAGAGTATAGTCAGGAAGTTCTGAGTTTGAATCATGCATGAGCTACTCACTAGCTCTGTGATCCTGGGTAAAACATTTAATTTTTCTCAGCTTTAGTTTCCTCATCTGTAAAATGGGGATTTATAAAACCTACCTCTGAGGATTGTCATGAGGATAAAATGAGTAAACATGTATAAAAAGCTCTGAAAACATTAGAGCGCTATCTATACAAATACCAATTATTATTATTAAAGATTAATTTATTATGCAATCATTTCCATGATGTACGCTAATAAGGGAGGGATTAGAATTTCTAAAAGTGCTAAGTTTAGGGATTTCTTCATTTTGGAAATGGGAAAACTAAAGACCATGAACATTAGTGGCTTGGCCAAGATCACCTAGGTCTTTGACAGGCCTAGAGTTCTTCCTACTACATGACAGCTTTGTCAAATTTCTCAATCTTGTAAGGTTAGTGTAGGACTCTTGTTGTTTGCTTGCATTTGATTTTCTTTCTCATTTTTTCCTGTTTGATTTTATTTTTCTTGTGCAACAAGATAATTTTATAAATATGTATATGTGGGCATATATTGGGTTTAACATATTCCTACAATGTTTAACATATATTGGACTACTTGCTATCTACGGAGGGGGTGGATGAAGGGGAGAAACTGGGACATAAGGTTTTGCAAGAGTTAATGTTGAAAAATTATCCATGCACATTTTGAAAATAAAAAAGCTTTAATAAAAAAAAAGATTAGTGTAAGAAACTCTTAAAAAGGACCACCAGGAGAGAAATTTCTTTGTTTCTCATTGATTCCGGAAACCAACAGAGAACATTCTCTCTGCTATTAGTCTGCCACTCCAAGAGGTAGTGGAAAAGCAACAATGTTGGTTCGTATTCTGCTTGCTACAATTTTAAATGCTAATACTTTGAATCAAAATCTTTGAATTTTATCCAACAACTGCTTTACAACATGAATACATAGGCTTAAATTGAATAATTCTATCTCAAGATATATATACCCTAAAAATCCAGAGAGATTTGCATATGAACACTTATGTTAGTGGAAGCTCTGCTTAGGCAAAACCTCAGGTAAGATGGTTACTTGTTCACTGGCTGGTGAAATTATGGAGAAATTATTGCATAGGTGTGCACAATAGTCATTGATGAGATTTTATCAAAGCTAGCTGCCCCCAGACTTGACCACATTATGACCTGGCCATCTTCTTACAATACCATTCCTCTCCCAGCCCTTTACTTTACTTTTCTTGCTCTAAGAATAATGATCAAATCCATATTACCATTCCTGGAAGAAGTATGTCAATCAATCACCCTATATCTCCATTTCTCATCCCAATGACTTCCCAGACCTAAATGCTCCTTCTTGATCACCACTTCTCTATATTGCTGCCTTTCTCTTCTAGTATGTAAGTTCTCTGAAGGTAAAGATAGCCTTGAATTTTGTCCTTGTATCCCCAATAACTAGCTCAGTGCATATTCTAGTAAATTCTTATAATAGCGCACATAGTAAATAATATTGTTTTTGCATTTATGCATTCATAGACTGTTAAAGGCACTGAGAATAGAACATAGGGTTTGGGCTCAACAAATTTGACGTCAATCTTTTGATCTAGCAATGTCTCTACTGGCTCTGAATCCCAAAGAGATTATAAAAGAGGGAAAAGGACGCACATATGAAAAAATGTTTGTAGTAATTCTTTTTGTAGTGGCAAAGAACTGAAAATTGAGTGGTTGCCCCTCCGTTGGAAAGTGGCTAAATAAGTTATGGAACATGAATTTATTATTTATTATTTCTACAAGAAATGATGAGCAGGAAGATTTTAGAAAAGCCTGGAAAAACTTACATGAACTGATGCTAAGTGATGTGAACAGAACCAAGAGAACATTGTACATAATAACAATTAGATTATGTGATGAAAAACTGTGATAGACTTATTTCTTTTCAATAATGAGGTGATGCAAAGCAATTTCAATAGACTTGTGATGGAAAGTGCCATCCACATCCAGAGAGAGGATTATAGAAACTGAATATGGAGCAAAGCATAGTATTTTCACCTTTCTATTGTTGTTGTTATTTATTTGCTTATTTCTTTCTTTCTTTTATTTTATTTTACCTTTTGATCTAATTTTTCTTGCACAGCATGACAAATATGGAAATGTTTTTTAATAAGAATTGCACATCAAATTGCTTCCTGTCTTAAGAGGGGGAGAGGAAGAAAATTTTGTAACACAAAGTTTTATAAAAGTGAATGCTGAAAACTATCTTTACATGTATTTGAAAAATAAAATACTATTGAAATTTGAAAAAAAAACCTAAGAAAAAAGAAAGAAAATTTGGGCTCAAATATTGATTCTGCTGTTATGTGATTGTATGAGCTCTAACCCCTCAGAGTCTCAGTTTTCTTGTCTATGAAATAAGGTAATTAGACTGTTACAATAATTAATAGTTATATGGTACTTTAAAGTTTTGAAACTGTCTGCCATGCATTATTTCCTTTGATCCTCACAGCACTATAATGTGTTACTAATATTGCTATCACCCTTTTACATATGAAGAAACTGAGGCTTATTGGAAGATATTGAACCTTGGCACCAAGTACAGCAGGCGATTCAATATGTCATTCTGCCATGACATATTAGAGAATGAGGAAAATTTGATATGACTTCAAAATATAAAACAACGGTGACCATCTCCATCCTGTCCCTCTAGGCAGCTAAGTAAAGCTCCAATGTAATGATGGGGCCAACCAGGACCTTGGTTGAAAGGCATTTACACCTCTTAATTGAAATGTTAAAGAGGCCTTGGGAAGTTCTCCCAGAAAAGTAAATGGAGTAGTGAAAAAGTTACTTTGAAGGTACTTTTTGCTATGCTGGCTGAGTGCTAACTGGGTGAAGAAACCAGGAGATAGATCATAAAAGAGCTATACATACTACCAGTATGGAACCACCTCCCTAGCAACTATTCTGAGCATAAAATGGTGAGAGTTCATGGAAAACTAAAATTATCACCTTGCTATTCCTGGAAGCTATGCTTTTTAATACAACCCACAATTGCATTTGGGTTTGGGTTTTATTGGGGTTTTTTTTTGACTGTCACACCACACTCTGACTCATATTATTCTTATAACCCACTGAAACTCCTAGATCCTTTTTTCAGAACAACTATTGCCCAAACATATTTCCTCTATCTAAGATTTATAAATTTGAATTTTTGATACCTAGGTGTAAACAATTTTACATTTATTCCTGTCGAATTTTGTTTTATTTGTGCTCAAGATCATCCAGGTGCTAGTTACCCTCCTACCTTTGGGTCATGTACACAGAGCTATTTATGCCTCTATCCAAGACATTGCTAAAAATGTTAATTATCACAGGGCCAAGAACAGATTTATGAAGTGTTACACTAGAGACTCCCTGCCATGTTGACATGGAACCAGTCAGTCAATATACATTGATTAAATGTTTACTAAGTACCAGGAAAAACGCTATCATTAACCTTAAGTAGCTCATATTCTAAGGAGACAATATGTATAGATATCCATGTACACACAAAATATGTAGAAGATGATCTCAGAGGAAAGGCACTATTAGCAAGAAGGACTAAAAAAGGCTTTCTGCATAAAGTGGGATACTTTAGAATAGATATGAGGAAGGAGATACTTGAAGCAGGGAGATCAGTTAAAAAAATCTATTGCAATAATGCAGGCAAGAAATGATGAGGACCCCTATAATGTACTTGTTGTGTGAGTGGGAAAAGGGGGACATATATGAGAGATGCTATAGAAATAGAAATGATAAGATTTGACAACAGACTGGATGTGTGGGGTGAATGTGACTGAAGAGTCAAGTATTACACTGAGATTGTGAATTGGAAGAGGATAGTAATAATAATAAATAAGAAAGGAAGAAGAGGTTTAGGAGGAAAGATAATGAGTTTTGTTCTAGACATGTTGAGTTTGAGATGCCAATAGTACATTCAGTTCAAGTTGCCCAGAAGGCAGTTGGTGGACTATAGCTCAGGAGAAAGATTAGAGATCACCTGCAATTTGAGAACTGGGAGTCCTCTAAGGCAGAGCTTTTCCACTCACAATACTTTTTTTGCCCCCCAAAATTTTACATGATGCTGAGTATATAAAATAGGTTATACAAATCAAACATTTATCCATAATAAATAATAATTTTGCAACCCCACACATATACATTCAGTTATGTGAGGTTATGACCCACAGCTTAAGAAGCTTTATTCTATAGAAAGATGATAATTGATGGCATGGGAACTGATGAGATCACCAATAAAGCTAGACCAGAGGGAGAAGAAATGAGGATCCAAGGCAGAGCCTTGAGAAACCCATGATTAGTGGACATGATCTGGATGAAGATTCAGCAGTAGAGAACTAGGAGAAATCAGCATCACAAAACCCTGAAAGGTTTCTATTGCTTTCTGGGGATGGAGGTAGGGGTGGGAAAAACCATATTTTATCTTTAATAATCTTTATGATATTTTTTAGTTTCATATATTTTAAATTTTATTTTATTTTTAAAATCCCATAAGGGAGAGAGTATCCAACAGAATGGAATGGGTGATCAATAGCATCAAGTGCTACAAAGAAGGCAAGAAGGATGAGGTTGAGGAACTAGCAAAAGAATTTGAAGAGTGATCATCCAAATGAGAAAACCTGGAAAGAATAATGTCATGAAAACCTAGGACAGTGATAATATCCAGAATGAGCAAATGAGTGAGCGTGTCAAATGCTGTTGAAAGATCCAGAAAGATGAGGACTGAAGAAAGGTCATTAGAACTGAAAAAGAACATTGGTAACTTTGGATAGAGTCATTTCAGATGAATTATTCACTGAGATTTTAAGCAAGATTGCAAAGGATTTAAGAGAGAAAGCAAAGGTACCTATTGTAGCTGTCTTTCTCTAGGTGTACAGACAAGAGGGGGGAAGAGATAGATGAAAGAGAGAAGGGTCAGATTAAATGAGGGTTTTGTAAGGATAAGGGAGACATGGGTGTGTTTGTAGGCAGCAGGAAAGGAATTAGTAATTTAAGACTGAAATTTAAAGAGTGGAATTGATGGAGGAGGAAATCAGCTGGAGAAGATGGGAGAAGATGGTATCAAGTGTGTGTAGAAAAATCTGTGTATGTAGAAGAGTTTGCTTTGGTAATAAGGACCACCATTTCATGTGAGACAAGAGAGAGGAAGGAGATGGTGAGTAAAGATGTATGTGATATCAGATGAGGAAGAGGGAAAAGAGGGAGCTAGGCAAATGACCTCAATTTTTTCCCCCAGAGAAATATGAGGAAAAATCCTCAGTTAAAAAGCAAGAGATATAGTGGGAGGCTTGAGGAGGTAATAAAAGGTTTGAAATAGCTATAATGGTGAGTGGGATAGTTAATAGGTTACAGAGGTTTAAAAGTAGAACCTTGGAGTACCTCTCCCAATTTCTATAATCTTTCATATGTGACTAATAGTGGTTTAGCAATGACATATGCCAATTTTTCCAATACCTAAAGTACAGTTCACCTGGCCCAGGTGACTTGGACCAAGGAAAGCAATTTGTTCACTCTACCTATGTTTATCTTGCTCATTTTTGTTCAATTTTTCCCAGAATAAAAATTGTTCTCCTTTGCAGAAGAGGCAGGAATAAATTATGAATTGTACAAGCTCAATCGTCCCTCTATTGTCAGCAATTAACATTCCATCTATCCCAACTAAAGTTTCTATTTCCTCCTTTGCATCTTTTTTTTTCTCTAATATGTAGCAGTACTCACAATTCCTGGTACTTCATGTCTGGAAGTTACATCTCTTTTTGTAGTTATACAACAGTTTCCCTTGAACAAAGCATCTCTGCTTGGCAGGCCAGTCAGCTGTTCTCCCAGGGCCTGCTCATCTCTTTATTTGATAGTCATCCCAATTCTCTGATTCAAGGGGTCAATCTCTGTTGGGTGACTATGGAGCATGGGGGACTATAGATATGTCCCTGCTCCTGGTTGAATACATCATCTCCTACTAGTCCCAATAATACCACTGATGTGGCCAACATGAGTAGAAAGGAGACAAAGTCCCCTCTCTCCTTTGTTGCTTTCTAAAACAACCCAAGAAGTCTACCTGGATTGCTCTACCACTGAATTGTTTGTTTCCTTTATATATAATTTCAAGGAATGTGACTGATATTCATATCATAAATGTCTCCTATGAGGGACCAATATTCTTCATTCAATGCTTAAGGCCAAGAATTTTCTCAACCTGGCTCTAATTTATAACTAAGAAATTCACACATTATTGCAAGGTTACTGGAAGATTCCTTAATTGCTACTTAACAATTGGATTACATTCTGGATCCTCCATAACCACACCAACTGAGATGGGTGGGAAAACTCCTTTACACTGGATGATGGCGTAATATAAAGATGATAGATTCCTAGTCAGAGAGTACATCTAACAAAATCTGATTAGAATGTATTTGTCATATGACTTGCAAAACTAATCAATTAAATGAATCAAAAGGAATGGAAGAAT
The DNA here is from genome assembly GCF_048593235.1 of Sminthopsis crassicaudata. Classification (NCBI taxonomy): domain Eukaryota; kingdom Metazoa; phylum Chordata; class Mammalia; order Dasyuromorphia; family Dasyuridae; genus Sminthopsis; species Sminthopsis crassicaudata. Next base: position 70,496,191 of record NC_133617.1, on the reverse strand, counting down.
GGAGTAGACAATATATGCATAGTCATAAGGGGATGGGAGCATTGTATATTAAGAGGGTGTATTCAGTATCAAGTATAAGCTCCAAATAGGTCCATGATATAAACATAAAACCTGACATCATTAATAAATTAGAAGAGCAATGAAGAAATTACCTGGGGAAAAAGAAAAGGAAAGGGGGAAGGAAGGAAGGGAGGAAGGGAGGGAAAAAGGAAGGAAAGAAGGAAAAAAGAAGGAAGGAAGGGGGAAGGGGGAAGAAAGGAAGCAAGGAAAGAAGGAAGGAAGGAAGAGAGGGAGGAAGGGAGGTATTAAGCATCTACTATATGCCAGGTTCTATGCTAAATGATGTACAAATATTATTTAATTTGACAATTTTACAAATGAAAAAACTGAGACATGCAGAGATTAAATTTGCCTAGGATTTGAACTCAGGTTTTCCTGATTACTGACCCAGTACTCTATTCCTCCATCTAGCTGACAGGGCGCAGTTTGAGGAAGGCTCAACATCAATTGCTGTTCCTAAAGATGAATAGGGATCCCACACTTCTAGATAAAGTGTCCAAATACGATGAGGATGAATGAATTGTCAACAAAAGGATGGGATAGGGTTTGAGATTTTGTGTGCAGGTGTGGTAGTACTGCTCCTCCCCTCTGCCTTTTAAAGAGTTAATAAAGACACTGCAGTCGGACTGGTTTTGCCTACCTTTGGTATCCCTAGAACTTAGCTCACACGGTGCCTGACAATTATTTAAAAACTTCATCAATGCTTGTTGACTTGCCTGACTGGCTGTCTTTACCATGTTTGAGCCTAAAGTTTTAAGAATGGAACCTCTTAAGTTGCAGGGACTACAATCCAAGCCCCTATCTGCCAGGATAGGAGAGAGTTGAGACCCAAATTTGGAGGTGAAATGCAAACTGCCATTAGAGACTGCAAGGATTTCTGTTACCAAAGAAATTCCAGAGTAATGGGGAACATCAACTATGGCAGAATGTGAAAGAGTGATCAGGGTCAGGAAGATGGATCTTTTACCCCGTATACACACACACACACACACACACACACCTTTTTATCTTCTTATAACCAGAGGATACTCAGGAGAAAATGAGAAAGGCATCTGGGAAATGCAGGAATACCTGATTAATTTCTTTTTCCATTCCCCCCCCACTTATATCCAATAAACAGGATAGCTACAGAATGTTGTTTGCCCAAGTCTTATGAATTTGGGGGCTTGTAATTGAAAAAAAGGAAAGTTTCAGGTGTAAGCTAGGGGCTCAATCCATAGATTATGTGTTTGTGGGTTTTTTTTTCCTCCTTTAATAATTCTGGGAAATGTTTTGTCAATGCCCTGTTAAAATTCAGAACTCTAAGTCAGGATTTTTTTTAACTGTCCAGAAATTCCAAGGAGGAAGTGGAAGGAGGGGGAGAAAATGTAGCCTGAGAGTTTATTAATAGAGTTCTTTCACAGCAAGAATCAGATCAACTCTTACAGGATCACTAGGCTGTGTCTTTAGTATAGCATCACCTGGTGGTCAAATTATATTTTACACGTTTTTGCAGATTTATTAATAAAGTGGCGTCCTGCATTCCTGGGGAGGTAACACACGAGTCAGTATGGGCTGAACTTCTGCCCTATTCGGGTGTCCCTTAAGTAATGATACAGACTCTTCAACAAGCTTGCATCTAAACACTTATGTCACATGATAAATGAAATCAAAAGTCCTAAAGAAGTTACAGCTAAATGAAAATGGAATTATGAGAGCTGATTTCATTGTGAGCCCCAAAACAACAAGAAATATCACTTCATGGGATTTAGGGATATCTGATCTTTCAGTGTTTTCTTAAGCAAATAGGCCATAATGAAGATTATTACAGTTTATCTATTATTTTATTATTATTATTGAACATCCTTATCAGAAGAAAAGATCCTCCAAATTGGGTTTATGTATACTGTGTAAATTCAATGCCAAGGTGAGCAGAAGGGAGGACAAAGCCGTAAAATATAGTTATAGTCAAGGGTGGGAGCTTGATTACTGCCTACCTGTGTGACCTCACACAAATCACTTAATTTCTCAGAGCCTCTGTTTGCTCATCTGTAATGTGATAGGGTTGCATGAGGTGATCTCCAGGGTTCTTCCCAGTTCCAAACCCTATGGTCCTATAAAAGAGACCTGCATACTATGAATACTTGCTTTAAGAAGCCAGACAGAAGGCGTTGACTTGGAAAGAGCCAAAGAACATTATAAAAAATAAAATTGTCTATAACCTTAGAGATAGGTAGGGACTATTACAATGACTGATCTAGGGAACTCCCAAGTGAAGAAAGTCTATTTGCCAATGTAGGTTAATAACTAGTCTGCAATTTATGGTTTTAGAGACTGGTCAGAGCACTGAGAGGCTAAATGATTGAGCCAGGATTATTCAGCCAGCATATATGACAGAATAGACTTTGACCCAGGTTTTTTTAGTTTCAGAAAGCCATTATACCACACTTCCTCTCAACACTCTCCTTTAAAAGATAGAAACTGGCAGCAATCTAGAAAACTCATTAAAGGAAATTCAACCAAATTCAACTTTGCCAGCTTATGACCACGTGCTGGTCCTTGAAGTATTCTCCATTTTACCAGCTGGGAACCGGGTTTGTGCCTTCAGAACCTGAAAGCAGTCTACAAATTTTGCACCTGGTGATAAAGTGGTAGCTAGCTATCAGAGCTCATTATATCTCACATGGAAATGTTGACAAATCAATCATCAACCTATGGGAAGAAAGGTCTTTTAGGCAAGAATTGCAGGAAGGAAAAGAAAAGTACATCCTGGTTTTTGTGAGTCCAAAGTGTTCCTAAAGGAGATTTGTTTACAAGGCTTTAGTGCTCATTACCTAAAGTCCACAGCTCAGGTCCTTTCCTTGGGTAATCTTTTTTTGTATTTTTAGCCTCCCACCATTTTCTTTATAGATTTTCAGATCCCTAAACTCAAGAGTCTCAGAGGCCCTGCGTGGAAGGGTGAAAAAAAAAAGAAGAAAACTCAGGAGTTAAATGGCAGTTACTGGGGACATAAATCTTCACCATTGTGTCAGGGTTCCCTCTTTACTTCCCCTCCTTCATTTGTGTATCACTTGCACCTACCTAGGATTAGTCTAAAATTTAGCCTTTGTGTCAGAGCCTTCTTGACATGAGAGACTGGTAACCCTTTGAGGGGGTGCATTTCATAAGTCTTTCTGGTTCATTAACTCCTACCTAGGTGTTCTTGAGAACTCATCTTGGTTCTACCCCCAAAAGTTGCCATGAGCTCATTTATCTTATAAATCTGGCTTTCATGGCAGAAACTAGGCATGGACCCACATTTAACACCACATACTAAGATAAGATCAAAATGGGTCCAAGATTTAGGCATAAAGAATGAAATCATAAATAAATTGGAGGAACATGGGATGGTTTACCTCTCTGATTTGTGGAGGAGGAAGGAGTTTGTGTCCAAGGGAGAACTAGAGACCATTATTGATCACAAAATAGAAAATTTTGATTACACCAAATTAAAAAGTTTCTGCACAAACAGAACTAATGCAAACAAGATTAGAAGGGAAGTAACAAATTGGGAAAACATTTTTACAGTTAAAGGTTCTGATAAAGGCCTCATCTCCAAAATATACAGGGAATTGACTTTAATTTATAAGAAATCAAGCCATTCTCCAATTGATAGATGGTCAAAGGATATGAACAGACAATTTTCAGATGATAAAATTTAAACTATTTCCACTCATATGAAAGAGTGTTCCAAATCACTATTGATCAGAGAAATGCAAATTAAGACAACTCTGAGATATCATTACACACCTGTCAAATTGGCTAAAATGACAGGAAAAGATAATGATGAATGTTGGAGGGGCTGTGGGAAAACTGGGACACTAATACATTGTTGGTGGAGTTGTGAAAGAATCCAACCATTATGGAGAGCAATCTGGAATTATGCCCAAAAAGTTATCAAAATGTGCATACCCTTTGACCCAGCAGTGCTACTACTGGGCTTATATCCCAAGGAAATACTAAAAAAGGGAAAGGGACCTGTATGTGCCAAAATGTTTGTGGCAGCCGTTTTCATAGTGGCTAGAAACTGGAAAATGAATGGATGTCCATCAGTTGGAGAATGGTTGGGTGAATTATGGTATATGAATGTTATGGAATATTATTGTTCTGTAAGAAATGACCAACAGGAGGAATACAGAGAGGCTTGGAGAGACTTACATCAACTGATGCTGAGTGAAACAAGCTGAACTAGGGGATCATTATACACTTCAACAATGATACTGTATGAGGATGTATTTTGATGGAAGTGGATATCTTCAACATAGAGAATCCAATTGATCAATGATGGACAGAATCAGCTACATCCAGAAAAGGAACACTGGGAAATGAGTGTAAACTATGAGCATTGTTTTTTTGTTTTGTTTTGTTTTGTTTTTTCTTCCCAGATTATTTTTACCTTCCGAATACAATCCTTCCTTTGCAACAACAACAATTCGGTTCTACACATATATATTGTACCTAGGATATACTATAAGATATTTAATATGTATAGGAATGCCTGCCATCCAGAGGAGAGGGTGGAGGGAAGGAGGGGAAAAATTCGGAACAGAAGGGAGTACAAGGGATAATGTTGTTTAAAAAAATTACCTATGCATATGTACTGTCAAAGAAAATGTTATAGTTATAAAAATTAATAAAAAAATACTTAAAAAAAATAAATCTGGCTTTCATGCCCCACCTAAGGATATGGCCCCTTGCCAGAGGGAGAAGTTACCCTTATAAGCCCTCAGAGTCAAAAGGCATCAAATGTGAAATAATCTTTATTGGTTTAACAAAGAACACAGAAAGGACTCAAACTCAAAAGTGAAAGCTCCCCTCTGATAGAGTACTCTGTTTTCCCCTAGGCATGTTCATAGCTTCCTTGATTAGAGCACTGTTTTGGATAGAGCCCTCATTAAGGAGAAGTAATTCAAGATTTCCTAGATGGTCACATAGCTCACTACTTTTCTGTGAACCTCTACCAAAGGCCCATCCAGTCCTCTTGGAATATTGTACTAAGGAACAGAATTTGGAGTTTTCTAAATGACTTCAACAATCCCAAACCTTTTGGTTGGTCAACCATCCTGAAAGACCTAAAGACTCCACAAAGCTTGCAGTGCTATTCTGGATGAGATTCTGGTTTGTTCTTCCACACTGGAGACTTCTGTTTTATTGCTCTTTGAATACCTCCTCCTTTTCTCTATTGGTTGCTATTTCATTCTTCATTGATGTAACTCAGAAGAGATTTGTGCTCATCTTACTCTCTCAATGGTACTGCCTTGGCATGTTGACTTACCAGTTTTGGGTACTTTGTTCCCTTAGTGTTCTGGCTCCCTTCACTTATCTTAGCAGGCTCTCTTTCTACTAATGATCTCTAGGGGTTCCAGGATCTCTTCCTCTTCCTAGGGAGATGCTACCAATTTCAAAGCTTTTTAATCAAGGAAAAAAGACCAAAAGTTGAATAATAGTACCTCCCGGCTCTTGAAGACTTTCTGTCCCCTCATTTGTGTTTCTCAGCTCTGCCTTCACCAAAAGTCTTGTAAAGACAGCTAAGTGGGACAATGGATAAAGCATTAGGCTTGGAATCATGAAAATCTGACTTCAATTCCTGCCTCAAATATTTACTAACTGAATAATGCCACATAAGTTACTTAATCTATCAGCCTCAGTTTCCCTTATCTGAAAATCAGGGGGTTCCCTTCCAGCTCTCAGGCTAGGATCCTACAATGCTTAGGAAGCTTTGGGAGTTTTCCTACTCTATTTTCTGCTCTTGTCAAAGCTGAGGTAAGAATTCTCACATTTTCTTTCTCCCCACATCCTAGGAAAGTTGCCTCCCACTTAATCAGCATCTCCCCTGGAGTCCTGGAGCTCCTCACAGACTGTTTTCTGCATCTTCCTCTGCAGCATTTGGGTCATGAAATTAGTCCATAGCTTCCTTGAATGTAAAGGGAATGTGATCTCTTGGGGTGACTATATTCCCCAGAACCTCTTACAGGGTTCCATGACATGGAGAGGTCATCAGATACTAGGTGATCATCTTTTCTGGGTAGAGAGTTTAAATTTGTGAGGAATTCTCACAAAAAGGGTAACAAATAAGCGGCAAGTTATATGAGAAAAGAATGAATGAGGATTGCATCAACCTCCTGCTAGGACCAGCTGCATGGGACATTTCTCCCATCAGCTCATGCTGATGTCAGTATTTCAAGGAAAGAGAACAGCAGGGGTTATTAAAGTCTTAGTATTTGTCTGGAAAGAAATGCCCCCAACTCTTGGCATTACTGCATTAAAACAAAGATTTTTTCATGCATGTTGTCTTCATTCATGATGGGCAAATCTTTTAGCACCCATTCATTCCTATTTCATAGGCTTTAGAGCTGGTCTGAAAAGCAACTCTGGGAGACTCACACACAGTCTTCAGTTTTCAGAGCAGGTTTCTTAACTTGGGATATGTGTACTTTCTTGGTTGTTTTGTTTTTAACATTTTGATGTCCAGATTCCAATAACATTTCCTTTATAATCATATATATTTTATATGATGCATTTAAAACATTCTTTTAAGAAAGGGCCCATAAAGTTCAGCAGACTTCCAAATGGGAGGGACAGGGTTCATGACTCAAAATGAGAACTTATCTTAGAAGCTTAGAAAGTTGCAGTTTGAAGAACTGGGTGGTGGATGTGCTTGCTGCCTGATTACACCCTTATTATTTACCTTGTATTCTATTTTAAGTAAATATCCTTTACTAGCTGTGTTTCTTCCTGGCTTGGTTTGGGAAGATTCAATGCAAAGTAAGGACTCCTTCATGGATTGAAATTGCTGATTATTCCTTAATTATAACCATGAATCTAGGCAGCTGATGGATTAGTGGATCAAATGCTATACCTGAAGTCAGGAAGACCTGAGTTCAACCCTACCTTGGATACTTAGCTACATGTCTCCAGGAAAGTCATTCAATTTTTGTATGTCTTAATTTCCTCATCTATAAAATGAAGATGCTAAATAGCATCTATTTCCTAGAATTTTTTGAGGATAAAAATAAGCTAATATTTGTAGTGTTTTGCAGATTTTAGTATAAATGTTTATTATGATGATAATGAAGGAGGAGGAGAGGGAAGAAGAAAGAGAGGAGAGAAAGGAAGAAGAGGAAAGGAGGAAGAGAAGGAAGAAAAAGAGGAGGAGGATGGAGAGAACAAGGAGGAGGAGGAAGAGAAAGAGGATGAGTAGAATGAAGAAGAGGAGGTTGGATAGAACAAAGAGGAGAAAGAAGAAGAGAAGAAGGAAGATGAGAAGAAAGAGGAAGGTGGGAAGGAGGAGAAGGAGGAGGAGGAAGAGGAAGAGGAGAAGAAAGAAGAAGAGGAGGAGGAAGATTGGGAAAATGAGGAGGAGAAGGATGAAGAAGAAGAAGAGGAGGAGGATGAGAGGGAAGAAGAAGAAAAGGGGGAGGAAGAGGAAGAAGAAAAAATGATGAAGGAGGAGGAAGAGAAAGAAGAAGAAGAGCAGGAGGAGGGGGAAGAGGAATGAGGAGGATGAAGAGGAAGAATAGGAAAAGGAGGAAGAGAAGAAGAAAGAAGGAAGAAGAAAGAAAAAGAAGGAAGAAGAATTGTTTTATCTTAGAGCCTTTTAATGAAATAGTTTCTTACCTTAAAACCTTTAAAGATAAAACACTTATTACCCAAAGTTACCCACAGTTTTTCATGTCCTTTGGTATTACCATTTTAAATTAACCTCACATTCTGTGAGGCACATAGTTGTCTTCTCACTGTAAGAAGAGTTTTTAGAATATGTGAAATGCAGTCTACCTGATTCTAGCTCATGTGGAAGCTTGGTGAATCTTCTTTCAGGTATGTATCATGGAAGGGCTCTTCCTTCACCTTCATAGCACAAGAAAGTATTTTCTATTTCCTGTTTGCTTTACTGCATGTTGATTTTTTAAAAAGCCTTTTAATTGACTATCAAGCTAGAATCTGAGTGTTCTTATAAAAGGTCCAGGTCCCTATCTCTTTCTTGATGACTTTCAAAGACTTAAGGATTACTGCAAATCTCCATATAATGGAAGAGGCAATGGCTTGACTGGCTTATCCGTGAATGTATAGTGACACTATTCCCGTTGTGTTTCCATTGTGAGATCAAGAGATCAGTTAGATACCTTTCCCAGAATCAATGGCAGCAGTAGTCAAGTATGGTAAGAAAAATCTTATAGAAATCCTGAGGAATAACAACAAACCAGTCCAATTGGACAAGTGGTTAAAGCAAATTCAAAAGTGAATTTGGGGGGGGGAAGAGAGTTCCCATATCCACCTCAGGTTGGAAAAATGTTTTATGGAAACCGTTTCAAGTTTGAGTCCCTGCACTCTCCCCAGGGACTGATTGGATATGTAGAAGGAATATTGCCTCTCCCCATTTGGAGGGATGTTTTTGTTCTTTGGTCCTTGCTATAGCACCTCTTCAATAGTATCTCTTTGTAAAAGCTAATTAATATTACCTGGGTAATTGATATTGAGGAGACGATAATTGGCTAATAGATACTGGGGAGATAATGAGTTGTAATCATGGAATACCCAGCTCCTTCAGGTTTATCCCTAGAATCTTGGGAGAAGAATAACCCTCTGTTGGAAACCCTAAGCTGCCAGGGTGAGAGGAAGTTGGGAGAATGAGCCCATAGAGGATGGATACTATTAAGAGATTAATTAATATTAATAGATAAGGAAACTGAACCATAGAGAAGCTAAGTAGCCTACCCTAAATCACAGGTTAATTGGAGAGTAAAAACTAGAATTCTAAGCTCCCAATTCCCAACCTAGCTATTTTACATTATAACTAAATCCCAATTAGTGCAAATAATGAGTGCAAATAATGAATCTCCTGAAGCAGTTGCACATATTTGAATTCATATTATTAGAATTTATAATTATGTAAAACATGATTATTGGTGCCAACCCAATGGAAATATGCAGTGTGAATTCAAATAATGCAGTCACTTTGGAAACAGTCATTGTTCACACTAATCAAGATCTAGATTTATTAGACTATATTGATCCCAGATAATTTCTTATTCCTGCTTTAATGTGCACTATTTTATCCACCGCTAGCCATGCCCTCCTCCTTTAACACTCAATCCAGAATTCATTCCTTGTAACGTATTTCCAGAACAACTTTCCTTAAATTGGGAAAAAATTTCCTTAAATTAAATTATGCTTCATGTGGTTCTGATCATAGCCTATGTTCTATATACTACTCTTTGTATTATTCAATAAAAGATCATTAATATAGAGCTCACTAATTGGCAACTAACTAGTACAGTGGGTAAAATACTAAACCTGAAATCAGGAAGATCTTAGTTCAAAACTAGCCTCAACTTGTGATCTTGGATAAGTTACTTATCCCCTATCTGCCTATGGCAATTAATAATAGCACCTACTTCCTGTTGTTGTAAGGATCAAATGATATGTTTTTTCTTTTTAAATTTATTTATATTTTTACCTCCCCAAGACATCAGTCAATCTAAAATAGGTTACACATGATGTAATATTTGCTTAGCACAGTGCCTGACACATGATAGGCATTATATAAATGCTAGTTACAATTATTATTACTTTAGAATTTGTTATAATCCAATCTAGAGTATATTTGGCTAGGAAAGAAGAGGTTTCTCAAAAGCAAATGAATAAGGTGAACAAAGTTTGCAAGGGGATGTTTAGCATATTTGAAAGTATGATTAGCAAATATTCTAAAAGGATTATCTTTCATATAAAAATTTAATATGCTAGCTACAAATTATTCTTATCTAAGTAGCTTCCTGAAGGCCCTGTGTTGGGCAATACAATGTTATATTATTTCAGTTCTGGTTGCTATGTGGATTCTATTTCTCTTCAAAATCTATTCCTCAGGCTTTTCACTAGTCATTCTATTACTTATCAACCCCTTCCCCTCCATAGTCCAAATTAATGAGATTTTAGGGCTCATTTGTAGCTTTATGATTCTGAATCTCTTTTTCTGTATTTTGATTCCCTAACTAAATGAAAAATTCCCTTAGCACAGGGGCCAATCATCTTTATGCATCTCTCCAACAAAAAAAAATTATATATATATATATATATATATATATATGTATATATATATATATATTATATATTATATATATTTATATATATGTTTTTCTTTGCAAAGTAATATATATATATATATATATATATTACTTTGCAAAGAAAAACATCTAAAACAGGGTACCGCTTGACTGCTGAGTAGCCCAGGGGTAAAGCAGTGAAATAGGAAATGGTTTGGGAGCTCAGGCTCAGTCCTGATTGGGCAGGTGTGCACCTCAACATAATAGCTCACCCCACCTGGAAGACAACCTCTCCTCTCCTGACTGGGGGCTCTCTCAGCTGGAGGGGAGACTAATGGCTGAGCACAGAGATGAAGAAGCTGGCACTATCCCCGCTAAGGATAAAAAGGGGGCAGCAGCCAGCAGCAACATGTCACCTTCTGCTGCCAAAAATTTCATTTAGAAAAGAACTGGGCAGGCGAAGTCAACAGCTGTGCTGGTAACAGTGGCTCTGTTACGGGCTCATCAGCACAGCCTACCTTCTGATTAAACAGCAGGCTAGGTGTGTGGGAAGGTAGCAGAGGGACCTTGCAGACAGGCAGACAAAAGAGTAGGTGGCACTTGAATGGGCCAGACCTCTCTTTCCTGTTTTGCTTTGGTGGCTCTGAGTGTGGCCAACAGCCTAACCCCCAGTGCCCACCTGCTAGGAGCCTCCCTTCTCCCTCCCTCCCTCCGGAGATGCAGGTACAAAAAGAAGGGGGGAATGTGTCAGTACAATTATGGCTGACTCAAGCTCTCCCCGCCCTTCCCCAAGCAGGCCAAATTGATTTTCTCATCTAGTTCATTCTTGTCTTCCTGGCTCCTGGATAGGGGAGAATTAGGAATTAGGATGAATCCAGCTTCCCCTCCTCCAGCACCACCCAGAAAAAATAAAAATAAAAAGACTATACAAAAGAGAAATAGATAGGCAAAGAGACAGAGGAAAGGGGGAGGGAAAAGGGCAAAGAAGAGAGAGCCAACTAAAGGAAATAGGAAACTGGAAAATATTTTCATTTGAAGGTACAGAAAAAAACTTTGCCTACATTTTCCAAGACTAAGGTCTCTGACCTTAGCCCATGGCTGTGACCCTCTCAGCTCCATTCTCATTACAGACTTGGAAGGGACCTTGGTAGGTGACTATGTATTAGGCTCCCTCAATATTGAGGATGGTGGACTGGAGCTTTGGGACCATTTGCTGACCCAGTTTCCCTCCTCCTTCCTTCCTCCTCAGCTAACAGGACAAGTGACCCTGAGCAGGAAGGAGTTAACAGAATTTCCCAGCAGGTCCTTTCTTGGTCACAGGAGACCGGAGCACTTAAAAGACCCTTGGCCTCAGCACTTTCAGATTTCAGAGCTTTGTAAAGCCTCTGAGCAGGGGATGAATACAAGGAGGCAGAAGAGCTAGCTGGCAAAGATGCTAGAACGGCAGGGAAAGTGCTTCCAAGGCAAAAAGGCTAAGAACCAGCTCTCGCGGTTTCAGCGTATCCATTGGTCTGGCAGATTGGAGAAATTCCAGTCCATTCTTGTCTCCTCTAGGGAAAAGACCAGAGAAATACAGAGAAGGATTTTTTTATGCTTCCAAAACAAAAAAACTGAAAATAGGGCTCCAAATAAGCCTCTCTGAATCCTATTCATCCAGATTGCAGGTCCTCGAGTTCCTGAGCAAATGAAGGGTTTCTCTGATTGAAGCATAGTTTGAGTATGATTATGTTCCTTGAATGTGTTTCTCATAATTGGTCCAGGAAGTGGGAAGGCAACAATGACTTGTGGTAGAAACAGGTACCCTAATATTCAGGGCCTCCATCCATTATATAAGTCATAAAGAGCTATTGATATGTTCATATGGATTTGTCCCAGAAACAAGATGGTACTCCTTTCTACTTTGCTCATTAAAAACAAGCCAATCATAGTGCTCTCCATCTTGGAATTAGATCAAAAGTTAGCAGTATCATGTTATAAATAAAGAGAACTAGATTGTGAGTCAGATTTCTGGGTTTCTATCCTAGTTCTACCACTTGCCACATGCATGATTTTGGGCCTCAGTTTCCCCATCTGTAAAATGAAAGGTTTTCACGGTCCCTTTGACCATCAATCTTGACCAGTGTTTTCCCCTGTTTTTCTCCCTAAACCTTCACATCTCCTTCAGACAACAATCTTCTAGGAAAGGAAGGAAGATGGCATAGGGAAGAAATCAATGCCCAAATAGGAAAGTTACTTTGGCAGCAGTATAGAGATGAATTGGTTGGGGTGGAATAGGAAGAGAGATGGGGACAGAAGGAGGGAGGGAAAAAAAGAGAATAGGGAAAGAAGAAGAGAAAAAGGGAGAGAAAGGGAAGGGGAGAGAGAGAGAATAGGTGGAGAAGGAAAGAAGAGAGGGGAGAAAAACAGAGATAGAGAGAGGCACACAGAAAGGAACCAGCTAGCAAGCTATTACTGTAATCCAGGCTAGAGGTAAAGAGGACCCAAATTAGAGAGATGGAAATAGAAATGGAAAGGAAGGGAGAAATGCTAGGGGCATGTTATAGATAGACACAATAGGACTTGACTATTGCTTGGAATTAGGAAGTGAGAGAAAGATAAGTGACAAAATAGTTCCAAGTTTTTGAGACTGGATGAGTGGAGAATCATGATGCCATAGACAGAAGCAGGTGAGAAAGACAAAGAGAGACAAAGAGAAGCAGATTTAATAGGTATGATTTTATGATGGTCAGAGCATATTATGTTTAAGGTCAAGTCACTAGAGAGGAGGTGTCTCGTAGGCAGTTGACAATGTAGGGGGCAGGTCCTGGGGAGCAGATGAGCCTAGAAATGTACAAATTTAAGATTCATTTGCATAGAAAGAATAACTGAAACCATAGGAATAGATGAAATTGTCAAAAGATAAAATATATAAAGAGAAGAAGGTTGTAGACAGAACCACAATAGATACTTAGGCATAATGCATAGGCAATGAGAGTTGAAAGATAAACCAGTGAAAATAAAAATAAAAAACAATTCCTCCTACCAAAAAAAGGACAAAGAAGTAGGAGGATAACCAGGAGAGCAGCAGTATGGAGGAAGTATCAGAAAGGTGTAAAACAAATAAAAAAACATAGAAAGAAAAAGGAAATGGCCTGAAAACATGACAATTGGATCCAGTGACTTAAAGTCACTGGTGACCTTGAAAAGAGTGATTTCAATAGTTACTCTTTATTTTATCTTGCTTGTCAATTCCAGCATATATTTCTGATTACTAAATTCTTTGGCTCAAAAATTTCCATGGCTCCCTATTGGCTACTGAGTACCGTTCAGATTCCTCTGGCTGGCACTTAAGGTCCACTACCGTCTGATGTCACTTTACCATTTCTGCCTTATCTCATATTACTGTTGTCTAATGACTCAGTACTCCAGCCAACATATACAACTCTGTCTCCCAAACACGTACAATACTTGGACAACTTAGTGATGTTAATTCACAGAATCTATTGTCTATGCCTGTGTTCCCTCCCTAGCCCCTTCATCTGTCAAATTCCCACCTATCTTTTCTAAGAAGTCTTTCTTCTTAGAAAGTAATTTCCCTTCCCTTCAGACCTCACATAATGACAGGACCATATACAAACTTGTGCAGTGAAACAGTCAGCAAGCATTTATTAAGTACCTATAAGATAGCTAGCATTGTACTAAATCTAGGAAAAACACACACACGATGACAACAACAACTACAAAAGCTCTCAGGGAGCTCACAGTCTGACAGGAGAGGTATGCACAAAGTTATATACAAATAAATTATGTACAAGAAAAATTGGAAATAATTTCAAAAAGAGTACACTAAAATTAAGGAAAACTGAACAGGACTTTTGATAGGAGAGAGAAGAAAGCCAGGAATTCAAGAGGTTGAGATGAGACAAAAGAGAGTTCCAAGCATGGGAGCAGAGTGAAAAGTCTTGAGTTGGAAGATGAAAGAGCAGCAAGGAGGTCAAAATCACTGGATTCCGGATGACATGGAAGAGGCCAAATTAAGAGTTCTAAAAATCCAAGTGGAGGATTTTATATTTGATCATGGAGGTAATAGGGAGCCATGAGCTTACTGCATAGAAGAAGTGATATGGGGTAGAGGATGAGTTGGAGTTATTTTCTAATAACTTGAAGCAGAGAGACCAACTAGCAAATAATTGCAATAATCTGTGCAACAAATGCTAAATACCTGAACCAGGAAGGTTGTATTGTCAGAGAGAAAAAAAAAAAGAGGACCCATATGAGAGATTTTCTATCAGAGAGAAAAAAAAAAAGAGGACCCATATGAGAGATTTTCCAAAAGTAGAAATGACAGGACCTTGCAACTGATTGGATTTGGGGCGGGGGGAATGGGCAGAGGATAGGTGAAGAACTGAGAATCACCACTAGATTATGAGGCTAGATGATTAAAATTGTCTTTGGCAATAATATAGAAGTTAGGAAGAGGGAATTTTTGTGGAGAAAGATGTTCAATTTAAGTTTAAGCTTAAGATGTCTTTGAGACATCCAGTTCAAGATGGCCAAGGTTCAGTTGTAAATGCAAGCTCTGCAAGGGGCTTGCAGAGAGGATTGGATTAAAGAACTAGATTTGAGAATTATCAACATAGGTGTTCTCATTGAATCCATGGTAGCTTGATGAGATCACCCAGATAATGTCAAAGATTGCAGAAAGATTTAGATGAAATTGGTCATTTTAGATTAGGCAATTAAGAGGGGAGGGAAGAAAGGAACAAGCATTCATTAAGTGCCTACTACATTTCCAGACACTTTGCTAAGTACTTTACAAATATTTCATTTGATCATCATAACAACTAGTGCTATTTTTATTTCCATTTTACAGTTAAGGAAACTGAGGCATACAGAAGCTAATAGTCCAGGATCACACAGCTAATAAATATTTGAATTCAGATATTCCTAACTCCAACCTCAGTGATCTATCCATTGTGCTACCTAGCTACCCTCAATTAAGAGATCATTGATAACTTTGGAGAGGATACACTTCAATGTCTCCAAAAAAAAGTTATTTTATTCTTGACTTGTCCATTTATTTACTTTAAATTCAGTTGTTAACCTTAGTTAAGTTTTATTTTCACATAATGAATCATATTCTTTTAAAATTCTATCCCCTGTCCATCAATTGGAGAATGGTTGGGTAAATTATGGTATCTGAATGTTATGGAATATTATTGTTCTGTAAGAAATGACCAACAGGAGGAATACAGAGAGGCTTGGAGAGACTTACATCAACTGATGCTGAGTGAAACAAGCTGAACTAGGGGATCATTATACACTTCAGCAATGATACTGTATGAGGATGTATTCTGATGGAAGTGGATATCTTCAACATAGAGAAGAGCTAATCCAATTCCAATTGATCAATAATGGACAGAATCAGCTACATCCAGAAAAGGAATACTGGGAAATGAGTGTAAACTGTGAGCATTGTTTTTTTGTTTTGTTTTGTTTTGTTTTTTCTTCCCAGATTATTTTTAACTTCTGAATACAATCCTTCCTTTGCAACAACAACAAAATTCGGTACTGCACATATATATTGTACCTAGGATATACTATAAGATATTTAATATGTATGGGAATGTCTGCCATCCAGAGGAGGGGGTGGAGGGAAGGAGGGGAAAAATTTGGAACAGAAGGGAATACAACAGATAATGTTGTAAAAAAAAAAATTACCTATGCATATGTACTGTCAAAGAAAATGTTATAATTATAAAAATTAATAAATTTTTTTAAAAAAATTCTATCCTTTATGACTAGCAATAAGGTTTGCAAAGCATTTCTCATATATCCAATCACTTGAATCATGACATAGTATTTAATAAATGTTATTTTTTTAATAAAATTTTCTGATTACACATCCTAACAAAAATAAGTTATGCATATATGTAATATATACATATATATAATCATGCTTATCTATCATATCTATATCATATATATATATATAAAATCATGCATATATATATACCATATCTTAAAAAAAAAAACCTCTACTGCACTTAATGTATAATAAGGTGCATTATTCTATAGCCAAATGACCAATTGTCATAGCTCTGTCCTTCTGTCCTGCCATTTTTCAATATGAGAAGTATTTCACTGGCTCCTGACTAAGTACACACACACACACACACACACACACACACACACACACACACATGCACGTGTGCGCGCACTTCGACCTCAATTCCCATTCAAGTACTCAAACTAACAAGTTACAAAACATATAAAATAGATTTCACTTAACCCTACAATAAAAGCACAGTGCATCTAGTTGAGGCTATAAATAATCAAAACAACTTCTCTCTGATGAGCTTCTATCTCCCCTAGGGACCCCATTCACAAGAAGAAAGCTCATGATTAGGTTGAGATTAGGGTAACTCTCCTTCAGATTTATGGTAGTACTGTGGATTTGATCTCTTCCCTCCAAGTATTCAGGGCACTGGAAAGAATTTATACCCTTCCGTTCAAATCATTTCAGATTTCTGAGGTAGGGGTGGGGAAGAAAAATGAATTGAGGATCTCATTTTCAGCGAAGAAATTTTTATAATAACCTGTGTAATGTATATAGTATTTACATTTCTGTCATGTGCAAAGTATTATCATCAATGCCCTATGAGTTATCAAGGAGAATGAAGAAAGAAAGAAAGAAAGAAAGAAAGAAAGAAAGAAAGAAAGAAAGAAAGAAAGAAAGAAAGAAAGAAAGAAAGAAAGAAAGAAAGAAAGAAAGAAAGAAAGAAAGAAAGAAAGAAAGAAAGAAAGAAAGAAAGAAAGAAAGAAAGAAAGAAAGAAAGAAAGAAAGAAAGAAAGAAAGAAAGAAAGAAAGAAAGGAAGGAAGGAAGGAAGGAAGGAAGGAAGGAAGGAAGGAAGGAAGGAAGGAAGGAAGGAAGGAAGGAAGGAAGGAAGGAAGGAAGGAAGGAAGGAAGGAAGGAAGGAAGGAAGGAAGGAAGGAAGGAAGGAAGGAAGGAAGGAAGGAAGGAAGGAAGAAAAGAAGGAAGGAAGGAAGGAAGGAAGGAAGGAAGAAAGGAAGGAAGGAAGGAAGGAAGGAAGGAAGGAAGAGAAAAAGAGAGAAAAAGAAAAAATAGAGAAAGAAAGAAAGATAAAAAGAGAGAAAGAAAGAAAGATAAAAAGAGAGAAAGAAAGAGAAAAAGAGAGAAAGAAAGAAAGAAAGAAAGAAAGAAAGAAAGAAAGAAAGAAAGAAAGAAAGAGAAAGAGAGAGAAAGAAAGAAAGAAAAAAGAGAGAAAGAGGAGGGAGGGGAGGGAAGGAAAGAAGGAAGGAAGGGAGGGAGGGAGAGAGGGAGGAAGGGAAGGAAGGAGGAAGGGAGAAAGAGAAAAAGAGAGAGAATGAAAGAAAGAAAAGATAGAAAGAAAAAAAAGGCTGCACTGTGAAAACAAAGAAGAAAAACATTTAAAGGAGAGGAATCCTGACTTAAGTCAGAAAGATGGAGAGTGGAAGTATGACAGAAAAAAAAAGAAACCTAAATCCTTGAAACTGAGTTAGAGATATGAACTTCTTGCCAATGAGAAATAATCTCGACCCACTGAAGATAAGGATCTGCTTGACCTCCAAGGAATAATTGATCTACAGATTTCATCAAGTAAGAGTCAGAGAAAGAAAAGAGAAGTAAAATAGTTGTTGATCTGGCAACAAAAGCAAGAATAAAGTCTATTATCTTCTATTTTAAGACATTTATCCAGGGCATGAATGAGAACCTTTCAGACTGAAAGTTTATGACCTACTTCTGGAGATTCATTTGGGCACTAACGGTACTGTCGGGAGCTATCTAGAAGGAATTCCTAAAGATTGAGATGACTTGGTAAAGAAACTGAAGATTTTATAAGCATAAGTGTTATTTCCACCATTATTGCCTATTAAGTTCAAGAGATAAAGAAAAAAAATGCAGATTTGGGAAGTGACCAGCTAGTTTTAAAAGATGCCTTCAGAGAATATAATTTGTACTGCTGGACCATGATTTTAAATGTAGGAATTACATGTTCCTGACTAGAGATGGATCACACCCTAAAACAAGAGCCACTAAGAATGTATTTGCCCGGAATCACAAATCTAATCAAGAGAGCTTTATACTGAAAAGGAAGGAGGAGAGAGAAAACTACCTACTAGAATGTGGTTAAAGAATCATACAAAGATTTGCAAAAATGCGCAGGAGACAAATCCAAGAAAGAAGTCAGCCTAGGATATCTATCTACAACAGCACAAAATATAAGTAACAACTAAATGTGCAAGGAACAAAATTGAACCTCACAGGTATTACTGAGATTTGGCAAGATGAATCCAAAGACTGAAATGTAACTCTGAAAGGATAGGGTAGGATAAGTAGCAAAAGTTAGGGTTAGGGACAAAGTATCACTGTACATTAAGAAAATATTTTCATGTCAGGAATTCCAGGAAATGGAGGGGGAAAGCCTGTAGAAAGCTTTTAGATAAAGATCAATGGAGGAAAGATCAGAAGTAGCATTGTCATCAGAGGACAGAAAGATGAAGAGTTTGGGACACATCATAAGCCTCACATGGATGAATGTTCTAGTAGTGTTGGGGGATTTCAATTAGTGGAAGAATTTTCTTTGCTGAAAGCAGAACAGTTCACCATTTCTTAATTTACCTTGATGATTATTTCATACATCAAAAGATGGGGGAACAAGCAAGAGTAATTGCTATTCTGGATCTAATTCTCTCACCAATAAGGAATGAATCAATGAACAAAAAAAAAAAAAAAAAAAACATTTCTCAAGCATTTATTATGTGCAAAGTCCAGTGCTAAGCACTGGGGGTATCAAGAGAAAATAAAAACAGACCCTGCTTTCATTGGTCACTTTCTGTTAGGGGAAATTAGACATATGAAAAATTTCATAGAGAAGTCAGATGGAAAGGTCTCCTGGTCCTTAGGGTGCAGCAGCAAAGCAGATGGTAATGCTTCTTCCTTAATGTCATTTCCCTGGAAAAGATCACATCAGTGTCTGATGTTGAACCAATTAATGGTTCCAAGGACTTTTTTTGCGAGAACTTCCTTTCCTCTGTCTTCAGTTGCTGTGGCTGAGGCACCTGCAGAAGTAGCCAGGCTGTATTTCCACAGGAGTGGAAATTCCCAGAATGATGGCTGCAAGCACAAGGCTGGAAGCATTGCTATTCCCAAGGCTCTTGGGCTTAGAGTCCTGGAATATCTGCTTCAAAGTCTGAGGGAAGATGGTCAAGATGGTGGTGGTAGCTTGATTTTAGGGGCACATGTTGTCTCCTCTTCCTCAGGGGACCTTGCTGCTTCATCTAAAGATATATTTATCAAGGGAAGATCAGGGAAATTTTGTATTTTTTCCAGAAATTTAGAATTTGTGATGCATGAGAGGAAGTTTAAATATAATCTGACACAATTCCTAGATTTTCAGAAAGTAGATTTTAAACAATTCAGAAAAAAAATAAGTAGGATCAACAGTACGGCCTAAAATTCTAAAAAGAAATTAGGCTAACTGAAGGTAGAAAGACCTTGAGAATGAAATCTTGAAGACACAGAGAGAATAATTCTAATGAGAAAAAAAATGGGAACGTTGTCTAAAGAGACAATGTGTATGTTCAGGAACTTTATTAATCAATCTACATTTTAAAAAGACATCAGTAGTAGATGGAATCAGATGTAGATATTATAGAATGAATAGAAAAGCATGACATAGTTTCACAGGAATTTTGTTGGGAAAACAAATCTCAGGACAGGAAAGTTAAGAAGGACAAAAAGAGGGATAGGGAGAAAGTGTATTTGGGAAAAGAGGAGTAGCAAAAAGAATGTGTAGATAGTGATAACAGATGAGAGAGAGAGAGAAGGTCAAAATTTCATTATTTCCCTTTTTCTGCCAAGGAAAAGGATCTTTGGAGTGGAAAGGACTGGTTGAAAATAGCTAAAATTGGGAGTTGATGTCCAAGATAAGCAGGGAGGCAATAAGAAAGTCCATAGTTATCCCACTGGATTCAAGCCACCAGGTCTAAGCATATAAGCTCCTTGCAAATTGTTTATTTGCAACCCTTGAATCTGTACAACACCTGGCATATAATAGCCACTTAAGAAATACTTGTTCATTCATTAAATTAATGAGTTATTGAACTATACCTAAGGCATTGAAAGAACTAGCCAATGTGAGTGCTGAGTCACTGATAACATGTTTGAAAGATCATGAAGAATAAGAGCAAGGTCCAGATGTATAACCAAGGCAGGGAAACTAAAAATTTGTCCCACGGTGCCAAATTTAGAGGCCTTTCTCTTTAGAGAGAACCAAAAGTAGATATTTAGTAGCATAAAAACAGCAGGGATTTATCACCTCATTTAGTCAGCAAATAAAATTTGATAAAATAGAAAGCTGGCAGCTCAGTGAGTAAAGTCCTAGACCTGAGTCAAGAAGACTTGTCTTCCTGAGCACAGATCTTGACTTAGATACTTAATAATTATGTGATCCTAGGCAAGTCTCTTAACCCTGTTTGTCTCAGTCTCTTCTCTGTAACTGTAACTGGAGAAAGGAACAGCAAGCTATTTTGCCAGTATCTTTGCCAAGAAACCCCCAAATGGAATCATAAAGAATCAGACACAGTTAAAAATGACTAAACAGCAAAATCGAAAATTATCAGATATCAGACTGAGGTAAACTCTCCTCTTGTCCTGGTTTCCAATCAGTGTTGCTTCCAACAGCCCTGAGCTAATATCCAGGTTCTATACATACATATATACATACACCTATGTATGTATATATGTACACATACACATATGTGTATGTATGTGTATATATCTGTATGTATATAGATGCATGTACATATGTATATATCCTTTCCATCTCACCACACTCCACTGACTATGTACTTCATGTGCCTCACCTTGAGTATGGTTATAGTACTTGTCCCAATTGGGGGGAGGATGTATAGTTATGATTCTAATTCTAATTAGAATTAGAAAATGCCCCAAATTTCAAAAAAAGAGAAACATTTGACTTTTACCTCTTGTAACCTTTTAGAAGATACCATTAAAGGGAAGTTTAGTGAACAATCAGAAAAAGAAACAGTGATAACAAAAAACCATCATGGCTTTGTCAAGAACAGACTGATTTCATTTTATTTTTTGATAGGGGTACAAGATTGGGCGACTGACACATTAAGAGAATTCTCTAAACATAGTGAGGAAAATTATGATTATGATTTTATAATTATCATGATAATGTGTAATTAATATACTAATAATCTAGATTTTTCCCAGAAGATTCTGACTTGGGAATCAGAGTATTACAATACTATTTGAAATAATCAATTCTTGACAACATTCTCCTGTGCATATTAAGTGAAGTCACTTAAAGATTGTAGAACCTCTTCCTGTCATAGAACTCTGGTCCTATGTTCCCATCAAGCAATGACCCCCATGATTTGAAACAATCACTTAAGAATTGTTTCCATAGGACTGGAGTATCCTGGAGTATATCCTGGAGTATCCTGCACTCATGGTCTTGTCATAGAAAACCACTCTTGGCCCTGAAACTGATTGTATTGTAATCCATTTTTCTGTAGCCTTCCCACTTAAGATTTGTATGTGAAATCTTTACCTTTCTTGCAATAGGGGAGGTCTCCTGCCCAGGAGAACTCCCAGTTTACAAATTGTATTCTTCACTCTGAAGTAATTAATTAATCTGCTACTTGATCTCTAAAACCTGCCACTTGGCCCTGCTTTATGTGGCTCCAGCTATTCACAGCTTAGAGACAAAGATAGTAAAATTCTGATCACAATTGTTTACCTAAATTTTAGCAAAGTACTATACAAGAACTCTCATTCTTGTAGAAAATATCTGGACTAGACAATAGTGTAGCTAGGTGAATTTTGAATTTGTTGAATATCTCGACCCAAAGAGTAGTTATTAGAGGTTCAAAGTTAACTTGGAAACAAGTTTCTATTGGAATGTCCTGGGGATCTATCCTAGCCTCTTGGCTACTTATATTTTTTCTCAATGGATTGGCTAAAGGAACAGATAATCTTTTATCAAATTTGTGGACAGCACAAGCTGCGAAAGATACCTAAAGTTCTGGATGACAGAGGCAGGACTTAATAAGCTGGAAGCTGATTTAAATCTAACAAAATGAAATTCAACAGGGATAAATGTTAAAATCTTGTGCTTTGGCTTAAAAATAAAAGGAGATAAGACTATAGATCAATGTATCAGAAAAAGGGTTTTGGATTCTGGTTAACTTCAAACTTTCTATGAGTCAATGGTGTAATATGACATCCAAAAGTACTAATGCAATTTTAGGTGCAAACTACATTTTAAGGGCCTTTGAATTAAGAAATGTATGATATTCAAGACCAGAAGACTGATCATACTCCTGAAGTCTACCTCAGTTGGATTAAATCCAGAGCACTACGTTCAATTTTGCTTAAGAGCTTCAAGTTTATGGCATGGAAAGCATTAGATAACACTGTCAATGCTTACCAATTAGAGCCCACCTAAATAGTTGTGGAATGAGCTGCCTCAGGAGGTGGTAATCACTGATGGGCTTCAAGCAAAAGCCAAAGCCAAATGACCACTTCTTTGGCCTATTGTAGAGGTGATTCTTGATCAGATATACTTTTGATTAGGTCTCTGAGGCTTTTTCCAGCTTTTAAATTTTACAACTTTGATTTTGAAATTCAATTTAATTTGCTATTTTGATGGATTTGGGATATCACCAATATGATTACTTACTCCATTGGAATACATTACAAGACATCTTCACTTTTTCAGCCTATGTGACTCTTTTCCATTTCCTCTCATAAATCTTATACAAGGTATCTATTCAGCAATTCAAGGAGAACTTTCTTTAGACTTACATAGCTTCTAAAGTCCTTTCCAATTCTAAATCTATAATCCTATGATATTTTGATTTTGCCTAGATACCACTAAAGCACAGATACTGCGTGTTGTTTATCTTTTACTCTTACTATATGATTGGCTCACTACTTTTTTTAATCATATACTTCTCACTTAACATCTGTGTAAAAAAAATTTAGTTGTTATTTTATTTTATTTTCTAATTAATAAGCATTTGTTTTTCTCCCTCTTACTCTACAACCAACTTAAAAGAAAAAAACAACAACCCTTGAAACTAATAGGCATAGTCAAGCAAGATGAATTCCAACATTGTCCATGGTCAGTTTTACAATGATATATGAAGTAAGCCTTTAATTATTTTGGAAGTATTCTGTAACTCCCTAATACTTCTTAAGGTTAATTTATCAAGAAGGAGGGAATGGGTTAAGAAACATGGGTAATCCCTGTTTCCTTAATGAAAATGGAATATAGATCTAGATCTTAACTGTTCAGGGAATTTGTCCTCTCTAAAATTGGTACTTTATGAATCTAAGTATTCTATGGATCTAATGTAATATTTTAATGCTACCTCTCTTGCAAAAAAAAAAATGAATTGCAGACCATTCATGTCACCACGTCCAAAAAGATGTCTGTCTTTCCCATGCATCCTTAAAATAACCTCACAAATCAATCCTAAAGTTTCACTTCATCCTTTCTAATTTCTAATTTGTTGTGAAGAGCTACATTACTGCATTATTGATAAAGCTGTAAAATCAGAACAAACATTTTGCAAAACAATTTAGAATTATTCAAAGTTATTAAAATGTCTGTATCCATTTACCCAAAGATTATGCTATTAGACATATACCTCAAGGAAGTCAATGGAAAGAAGTCATATATACATCAAAATATTTATAGTAGCACTTTTTTTTGGTAACACAGAACTGGAAACACAATAGATGTCCATTAAATGAGGAATGGTTAACAAATTGTGGTACATAAAAATGATGGAGTATTATTGTACTATAAGAAATGATAAGGTAAAGAGGAAACAAAATTATCACTTTTGCAGGTAAGATAGAGAATCCTGGAGAGTTGGTGGTGAAGAATTAATTGAAATAATTAATAATTTCATAGAATTTGTAGGATATAAAAATTAATCCATATAAATATCAACATTCCCATAGCTAACCAACAAAAACTAGAAGGAAAACCTAGACAGGTGAATTCCATTCAAAATAACTACAATATTTGAAATATATTTACCAAGATTCACCCAGGGCTCATTGAATCTAATAGAAAACATGACACAATAGAAACAGACACAATAAGTGGAGGAAAATTAATTGCTTGTGGGTAGATAAAGTCAATATGATAAAATGATAATACTACTTAGATCAATTTACTTATTCATTGTTGTACCAATCAAACTCCCAATGGAATATTTTTATAGACAGAAAAATGATGATGATAAAATTCATTTGGAGGATCAAAAATTATTCTCAAGGGTAATAATGAAAAAAGTGGGAAAGAAGGGGAGCTATCAAAACTAGTAATCAAGATGTGCTACAAAATAATAATCATTAAAAGGATTTCGTACCTTTTTTTTTTCCTGAGGCTATTGGGGTTAAGTGATTTGCCCAGGGTCACACAGCTAGGAAATGTTAAATGTCTGAGCAAATTTGAACTCAGGTCCTCCTGACTTTAGGGTTGGTACTCTATCCACTGCACCACCTAGCTGCTCCCATACCAATTTTTAAAAAGAGAGACATCAATCAGTGAAACAGATTAGAGATGTACTATATAGAAGCAAACAATTACAGTAATACAATGTGTGATAAACTTAAAGACCCCTGTTACTGAGGAAAATAACAATAACTCACCATTTCATGGAACTGTTCAAAAATTGCTAGGAAAAAATGTCTGTCAGGGTAGGGATAAGGGAGAGAATGTAAAACTCAGAAACATTAAAAACAAATGAACAAAAAATGTTTTTAATGTAACTGTGGAAAATATTAAATGAAAAAATTTCTGACAGGAATTAAGTTTAGACCAATATTAACCACACACCAAGATTTGTGCTCTAAATGTAAAAGGTCACATCATAAACAAATTAGAGAAGAAAGGAAGATGCTGTCTTTTGAATATATGGAAAGACAAAAATGAATAAACAAATGATAGAGAAGATTGCAAGATAAAATGGATAATTTCAATTATTTAAAATGTAAAATTTTGCACAAAAATGTTATTATATTTAACAACAATTAGGATAGAAAGAGTTACCTTAGGGGGGGAAAATCTTTGCAACATTTTCTCTGATAAGCATCTCATATCCAGGATTTATAAGGAATTGTTTTTAATTTATACTAAGAGTTACTCCTTAACAGATAAATGCCAAAGGATAAGAATAATCAGTTTTCAAAGGAAGATATCAAAGCCATTAACAATCATATAAAAATACTCTAATTCAGTAATAATTAGAGAGATGAAAATCAAAAGAACTTTGAGGTTCTGTCTATTCCATTTCTATTAGCAAAGATGACAAAGGAAAATCACAAGTACTAGAGGAACTGTGGGAAAACCAGGTATACTATTGCACTGTTGGTGGAGTTGTGAGTTGGTTCAACTATTTTAGAAAGCAATTTGGAACTATGGTCAGAAAAATAGCAAACTGTTCATATCTTTTTAATTAGCTATGAACACTACTAGAACTATACCCAAAAGAAATCAAGGAGACATGGAAATGATCTATATGTACAAAAAATATTTATAGCAGTCCTTTTCAAGGATTAGCATGGGAGTTAGAGACAGGAATACCTAAGTTTAAATATATTTACTATGTGACCCTAGGCAAGTCATTTAACTTCTGACTGCCTCATTTGTCTTATCTGTAAAATGGAGATATTAATAGTGTCTACTTCCCGGGGTTGTTTTAAAGAAGAGATATTTGTAAAATGCTTCACAAACCTTAAATGGTATATAAATGTCTAGTTATTATTGTTATTATTTGTGGTAACCAAAAATCAGAAATTATAGGGAGTATCTCATTGAGAAATGTTAACAAAATTGGATATATAAATGTAATGAGGTGTTATTGTATCATAAGAAACAGTTAAATGGATGCTTTCAAAGGAAACTGGAAAAATCTCTATGAACTGATAGAGTGAAGTGATGAGGATTAGGAATAATCTGTTTAGCCATAACAATATTATAGCTTTTAAATATATAGCTTTTTAAATAAATTGAAAAACCTTTAGAATTCTGTACCCAGGGGGCAGCTAGGTGGCACAGTGAATAGAGCACCAGACTTGAATTCAGGAGGATCTGAGTTCAAATCTGGTCTCAGACATTTAACACTTCCTAGATGTGTGACCCTGGGCAAGTCACTTAACCCCAACCTCAAAAAAAAAAAAAAAAGAATTCTGTTCACAATGATAAACCATGAGTTCAAAAGAATTAAGATGAAACATGCCGCTTGAACTTAAAATGGAATAAGACAATTGCATTTTTGGACATGGCTAATATGGAAGTTTGCTTTGCCATCCTATGAAGCTATGTAATGAAAGCTTTAATTTTCTCTGTTTTTTCCTTTATTTTTCTCAGTGGGTAAAATGAATTAATAGGAAAAAAACTATAAATGGTTATCAATTCAAAAATAAAAATAATGAACTTTTTAAAAAATAAAAATGCTAAATCTTCTTACACTGTATTCCCCCCTACAGTCCAGCCACACTATTGTTGTTGAGTTGTTTCAGTCATGTTCAACTCTCTATAACCCTTTTGGGGGTTTTCTTGGCAAAGATACTAGACAGGTTTGCCCTTTTCTTCTCCAGATAATTTTATAGATGAGGAACTGAGGCAAACAGGGTTAAGTGACTTGCCCACTTATCTATTGACAATTCTTTGATTGCAATATTCTCTTCTCCTGTCTCCGTAACTTTATACTAACTGTTCTGTCTTCCCGGGTCACCATTTCTTCCTCCTTTTGTCTTCCCTGACTTCCTTCAAGACAATGCTTTCAACATATATCCCCTATAGAAGGCTTTTAGGATACTTTCAATTGTTAATAATTTTCTCTTTCTCTTTCATCATTTTTTCTATTTGGTTACCATGATGAATAATTAAATTAATTTAGGTAGTTTTCCTTTTAGCTACTCTGTATATATCTTGTATATGCAGTTACTTACATGTTGTCTTCTCCATTAGAATGTGCACTCTGGGAGAGCAGAGACTATTTTTTTGGTTTGTTGATTGGTTGTGTTGTTCTGGGTTTTTGCTTGGTTTTTGTTTTTCACCTCTGGCCTAACACAGTGTCTGGCACATAATAAATATTTAATAAATACTAGTTGATTAACTACTGACCTGCAATTTTAAGTCTTTGGAAAATTTCATACTTTGAAACTGGGAAACATGTTTGAAAGAATATTACTAAAAATTAGGGTTTTTTTAATTTCATAGAAGAACTTGGAAACATTGAAAAATTGCCTAATTGTTCAAATGTAATCAATCATTCTCTCCTACTCCTATTCAATCTAGGCCCAGTTCATTGTGCATCTAAAGTATCTGTCCAAGATATATATATGATAATGGGCCAGCGCTATGGTCTATCCATATGATTGCAAATCATAATCTGGAAAACAGACATTTTTCACTCACTTAGTTTTTCCCCAAATGGAGAGTTTGGTCACATTCTATTTAGTTATTATGGATCTCATTTGAGAGGCTTTGCAGTGTTATAGGGCTTGATATAGTCAGTACAATGTTATCTGTGAACAGGAACATCTGGAGAATTTTATTTTCCCTCTTCCATTTGGACTTCTATTTGGAAGAAAGAAGAGATTGAATGGATTTCCATTAATAGAAACCCCCCCCCCATGACAATGGAAAACAACTGTGGAAAGTATAATTTTCCTGTTTTATTCCTTCTGAAGCATCATCTCTGGAACACTGGACCTACTTGTGCTCTTATTCACATGTACAGGTTAGATACCCAGAGTGTGATAGCTTATTCTCAGTGTTCTTTGGGTAAGCCTGTAAGACTATACTGGTAACACTGTAACTCTTCAATTCCCACTTTCCATACTTATCAGTCAGTAGACTTGGTTTGCTTTTAGCCAAGGTATTTTCTAAGAAGGTGTAATAAGAACAATTGATATTAATAAAAATTATTGGTATTATCACAAAAGCCTGAAATATATTCTACCACAAATACACAAAGGACCATGGGAAATATAGGCTCAAACTTAGTATAAAATGCATAGTAAGGCATATTTGTTGAATTCATGTGGGACAAAAGGTCACATAGTAACCCAGTAAGTTCTCTTTCCCTTCAAATGAGATATTTATAATGTGCTTAGCACAGAATCTGGCACATAATAGATACTGAATAAATGTTTGTTTTCCTCCACTCTCATAGAATCCTCACAGAGATTCCTTTGAATGTGGCTCTCTCCTTGGAGAGCCACTCAACTGGGCTCCAAGGATTTGATTTGCTCCTTTCTTGAGCTCTTGTCTTGCCTTCTCTCTTCCCTCAAGGGATCTTTTCCCTGGAGTTGTCTTCTTCCTTGGATGAAAGATTCCCAGGAGAGTTTATCTTTGTACAGGGGATTTTGCCACTTATTTGGGAAACAATGGAGGAGAATATGAGCATACTCAACTCTTTTCTCAAGCTTCTTGTCTTATATACAAAGATACAAAGTTTTTACTTTGTATCTTCCCCAATACTTAATATTGTGCTCCACAGTGGTTTAAGTTTGTTATTGTTACTAAAAATTGATGTTTCTTTTCTTAGGGTGGTGAGAACAGAAGCCATGCTTCAGATAGTTGAGGAATGAGTAGTTCATGAAGCCACAGAAGAGTATAGACTCATTGAAGTTTTATGCGAACTAGGATGATATTTAAAGAGAAGACATTTTTAAGATGAGGGGGTCTGATCATGTTTTAAGCATAAAGGAAGAAAGAAGAGATTGAATATGATGGTAGTGGGAGCTACAAATAGACCCAGAGTTTAGAAGACCATGAAGAGGATGGTAGCAAGGACATAGATTAGCTTTAGCAAGAAGGACCACTTCCTAACTCAAATTGCTAGTGGATGGACTAGAGTCCATCAATGGGGATCTGTGAATTTTCTTTTCCAGCATAGCATGCTCTATTATAATTGTTTCTCTCATAGGATATTCAGGGCCCTTTCAGTAATCCATGCTGTCTCCAGGAATTGTACTCTCAGAACTTTCTCCACGCCCACTTAAAACCACATAATACTCTGAATCCATCTGGGACTATCTACCTGTGCAAACAGTTACTATCCAGGTCACCAGGGCAAACACCAGTAAAATTACCTTAGAGAGTTGCTTATTAACAAATATGACAATGGTCAAAAGCTTAGATAGGAAAAATGTAATCCCACCTTCAATATGGTCCAACAGTAGACCAACCTGCATTTTGTCTGTACCAGAACATGCTCCTTTAGAAGCTAAGAACAGGACAACTGGTGAGCTTTGAGATTTCTATGCCAAACTGGCAAATAGGATTACATTCTGGTCACACAGATGGCACAGCAGCAAGGGGGGAGAGGCACTGAGGGAGAACAGCAAGAGGAGAGGAAATGAGAACTGAGTCCTATTAATCAGGTCCCGGTGACAGTAATAGATGTGCATTCTGGAGTGACCAATGTGTTACTATAATTAAAGCTCTAACAAATACACTGAAGACTCTGAGAGCTGAAGGCACCACCGGCTTAAGCTGCTGATTCTGCAGTGAGGGCCGCCCTTCAGAACAGTAAAGGGACCTGAAAGGAAAGGAAGGATCTTACCTGTAACATTTGAGCTCCTTCAATAATTTCATAATATTTATGCAATAAAGTATATAGTCTGAATCTATCTAATCGAAACAAGTCAACTTTTCAGAGTAGAGATAATTAAACTTATTTACAATTGTTTAAACCAATTCATCACTTACATATTTTGAAATAAATTTCTCTTGGCTAGTAATCACATCCTTCTTCCAAAAATTCTGTCCTGAACCTCCAACATTAGGCTTCATTTACTTCAAGGAGCCAGTCCAGTACCAAAGACATTTGGCTCCAAGATCTCACTTAAAGAAAAGCTTTGGGATTGTAGAAAGTGTACTGGTACTAAATTCAGAAGAGCTGGTTTCAAATATTGCCTCTGATACTATCAATAACATTGAACAAATCACCATGACTCTTTCCACATCTGTAAAATGGGATAGGAGATGGTATAGTAGAGCATTTCCCCTCCTCCTCCCCCCCAAAGAAAACCTTGGAATCAGGAAGTCTGGAGGTCAAATCCAGTATCAGACAGTTACTACACATCTGACACTGGGCAAATCACTTAACCTCTATTTGCCTCGGTTTCCCCTACTGTAAAATGGGGATAATAATAATAGCACCTACCTTACAGGATTATTGTGAGGTTCTCTAGAGATAATATTTATAAAAGTACTTAACACAGTGCCTGACACATAGTGGGCAGCATATAAATGTTTATCCCTCTCTCTTCCCTAGTTAGACTCAGTTACTCAGTAACTTTAAAAGCCAGCCTGAAATTACCCATATTAATTCCAGAATATAAAACACTTTTTCTTCCTCTCAATGAAAAAACCAGAGCAGGGGAAGAGGATGGGGAAAGGGAGGAGGGGGCAATATAAGGAGAATTTTGATGCCTGAGGCAAAATATGCTGACAGAGTCAGTGGCTTTATTAGGCAGTTCAATTTGATTTTATGACAAGAGGGTTCTAGGTATGGGAAGGGTATATCAGGAAAAGAATATGAGGTAAAAAACATGAAGACATCAAAAAATTACTTTTAAAATCCAGGCAAAGAAGTTTGCTTTCCTGTGTCCTAATATATCAAGTCTCTAAAACATTTTTGAGAAGGATCAGGAAGGAGGAAGGGTTAGTATAACAGAGCTATGCAAGATAGATGAGAGATCAAAAGAACCTAAAAGTAGAAATACCCATCAGGACAATGCTGCAATAATGAGGCCCCAGATAACAGAGGTGGACCGAAGCAGGAGTACTTGAAATAGAGAGGGAGGAAGGAATTGGAGACATTCATCAGCAAGAATTGGCAAGAATAGGGATAATGAAAAAATGGAGTGAATCAAAGGCATTAAGAACAATGACTAGAAAAGGTGGTGTCATTAATAGAGATAGGGAAGTTGGAAAGAGGAGCAGCTTTCAAGCTAAGTTTTGGATATGCTGAGTTTCAGTTGATGGCAAAGACATCCAAATGGAAATGTTTAATGTGTACTTGGAGATAGGAAACTACCTGGGTAGAGAACAGATCTGGAAATATACATTTGGCAATCATCAGCAGAGAGTTAATAACTGAAGTCAGTAATAATGATAGTGATGATGATGATATAATGATAATTCCCTTTTGATTTATGAATACAATTTGTAATGTAACTTTCTCTCCCCCTCCTTTTCCTCCTCCCCATTAAGCAGGTTTTACCTATCTCTGTTAGCAAGTTCTCCCCAAACTTACTAAAGTTCAGATATATCAAATCTATGATGTCTCCTTGACCTACCAGATTAGTAGAGTTTTTTTAAAATACTTTTTAAAATTGGGTTAATTATGTGAAGTTGCTTGCCTTCTCAGTGAGGGGGAGGGGAAGGAAAGAAATAATTTAGAACTAAAAACTTCTTTTAAAAAATGAATGTTAATATTTAACATGTATTGGTCAACCTGCCATCTGGGGGGAAAGGAGGGGAAAAATTAGAACAAAAGGTTTGGCAATTGTCAATGCTGTCAAATTACCCATGCATATATCTGGTAAATTAAAACTATAAATAAATAAATAAAATTAAGAAATGAATATTAAAAAATTTTACATGTAATTGGGAAAGTATTTTAATGTAAAGGGTTACTATTTGGAAGAGAAAAGAAAAAGAAAAAAATGGGTGAACCAGAAAGAATTCTATCACAGGATATTTAGACTCAATAAGAAAATTTTGAAGCCTTCATTGGATTTTTAAGTATGAAAAATGACAAATGGTAATACAAAAAAAATCCATATTAGCTTAGAATTAAAAATCTACAATGGGGGTGTGTTTGAAATAAGACTATAGCAATAATAAAATAAGTAAATATTAGGCTCCCAATGTGGACTCGGGGCTCCTCTCTCTCTCTCTCTCTCTCTCTCTCTCTCTCTCTCTCTCTCTCTCTCTCTCTCTCTCTCTCTCTCCTTCTCTCTCTCTCTCTCTCCTTCACCTCTCTCTCTCTCTCTCTCTCTCTCCTTCACCTCTATCTCTCTCTCCCTCCCTTTCCCCCTTTCTCTGTCTCTTTCTTTCTTTATCTCTGTCTCTCTCTGTGTTTCTGTTTCTCTCTGTCACTGTTTCTGTCTCTTTGTCTCTGTCTCTCTGTTTCTCTCCCTCCCTCCCTCCTTCCTTCCCTCTATCTCTCCCTTATTTCTCCCTCCTTTCTTCTCTTCCTCTCTCCCTCTCACTCTTCTCCTTAAAAAGGAAACAGCCTCACAAGCAAAAATAATCTGCTAATGTCAGGGGCAGAGTTTGGGGCAAACAGGCTAACTATGACATAAACATCAAATAAAACTTATGGAGGAAAAAGTAGCCCCCAAAATGGTAAGATTTGGTCAGGACACAATCTTGGTGTTTAAATTCAGAGTGTCCCAAAAGTCTGTTAAAGCTAGAGAAGCTTACAATTGCACTAAGACTTTGGGGATACATTGTATGTGAAAGGCTGTTAAATGAAAGAAGAATCATATTCTTCTGGACCCCAGAAGCAGATCTAAGAAGAATGGATAGATGGTGAAGAGGAGCAGATTTTATACTCTGTAAAGAAAAAAGAAATTCTTAACAATCAAAGCAATCCGAAATTAAAATAGGCTTTGGGAAGCAACATGAAGACCCCTCCACTAGAGGTTTTACAGTGAAGACTGGATGACAATTTGTTGGAATATTGCATTGGAGGTTCCTGCACAGGTAAAGGGTAAACTCTGGGGGATCAGAATGAATTACACATCAAAAGATAAAAGTGATATTACCTACCAGATGATTATTAATTTGAGTTTGAGAGAAGAAAGAACAGCTCATTTCATTTTTCTACAGATTTTTCATTTGAAAATATTAAGGACGTCCTTAGAGGGCCTGCTATTTTAAACAGGCTGGTTTAAATGGGCCATCTTGTTTCAGAGAAAATACTAGTAAGAAGAAACAATGAGGTTTGCACTGGCCTGAGGTTTGTGTTACTGGCAAAGATACAAAATAAAAGCAGTATGTGGAAAGGAGGAAAGCTTGTTATTATTCCTATTCAATTGTATTTAAGTTATCAGTTAAAGGAGATCTCAGAATTAAGGAAGAGCTTCATTGCCCTTGCTTTTACAGAGATCCTTTTAGTTTTGGCAAAATAGTATTCCCATTAGGAAGAAGTTGCAACTTCTTAAACTTAAACTATATAGTTATCTGGACACATGAATTTTGAATTAGCATTAGACAGAGACAATCAAAAGAATATACTAGCTTAGCCTGTGTTACTCTTGAGTGGCTTTTGTTAGCAGCCCTTAGCTGGGTGTAGTGGCCCATAGTCTCAACTATGATAAGTAAAGAGCTATTAATCTTTACTTATAAAGAGAGGCTTTCTAATCATTGTATCTTAACAGCTAAGAGTAAAGAATCCAACAGAAAACTGAAAAGCTGCCGATCAAAAGATGGTAGCAGAAAAAATCTCAGTGTTAACTAGGCCAGCAGCAACACCCAATAGAAATAATATGATCTAGTAAAAAGTAGAGATAGCTAAGAGCAGAATAGCAGAATGACTCTCAGAGAAGAGCACTATATCACTGAAGGCATAGATGGACTAAACACATACACATACGTGTATGTATATGTGTGTATATATACAGATATAGTATATATATATGTATATATATATAATTTTTTGTGTGTATACACACACAATCAGAGAGGTCTCATAGACTCCTCACATGTGCTACTTTGAGCACACGTGTTCTCTATGTATGTTTTCTCCTCCCGGTATGAGAGAGTGTACCCCATGTGTTCATGGGAAAGGAATCTTTCCTAATGACTTTACCTGCTACACTAGTTGATAAAAAATTAACTGTTTTCAACCAATGTATTCTTTGTCTGGTTGATAAAAATAAACATATCGGGGAAAACTGTTAATTATGCCTTTGAATAGGTAGAGATCCAGAAAGTGATTCAAATCTGGGAAAGTTGTTCTGGAGACCCACATATGAGAGGAGATGCTTCACAGGTTAGATTACAAGAATATTGTACTATTTTGTAGCTTCACTTGTCAGGCATAATGAATGCTATGTCAATGTACAAAGACAAATCATTGGGTCCTTTGCTCAGTTCCAAAAGAGGAGAAGGCAAG
This sequence comes from Sminthopsis crassicaudata, assembly GCF_048593235.1. Lineage (NCBI taxonomy): Eukaryota > Metazoa > Chordata > Mammalia > Dasyuromorphia > Dasyuridae > Sminthopsis > Sminthopsis crassicaudata. The sequence goes on along the minus strand of NC_133617.1, from coordinate 70,461,850 downwards.
TAAATAGAGAAACTACCATATATCTTAAAGCAGTCTTGAAGATGAACTTAAAAACTCAATTATTTTGTAAAGCATTTATGCCAGCATATCACATTTCCCCAGTGTTTCCTATGCTTTCTGCATTCTGGTACTGCGTTTAATGGTAATGAACACCAGAAGATGAGAAAAGGCCAGTACCAGTATTTTCCCATTTTGTATTATGATGCCCATTTGCTCACAGTCTGTTTTCATTTAAAGCCTGGCTGATTTCTTTCAAGCTTTGCACTTAGGGGCCCATGCTAATTTAAACAACTATTTTAAAGAAAGTCCCAAATTGGTTTTCCTCTTCAGAATTCTTTAATTCTATGCTTGAGACAGGGAAGACTTCTTATCTAAAAGCAGACTCCTAATTTTTTTAGATTTTAAGAGATAATTTCAGTTCAAGAGGTACTTTCTAATGTCCTCCCTCCTTTTAGCCTTTGAATAAAAATAGGAGTTCTAGATTTTTTTAAATTTTTGGTTGCTAATATTCATGTTCATAGGGATAAAATTTTGAATTCAATTCAATAGGTACTTACTTTACATATATTATTCTGAGAAATGATTATTAATAACCAATTCTTGTCAGACCTGCCCAAATTCTTCCAAAGTCTGACTTTAAGCCATTTCTCTTGAAGCACATAATGTATAATGCATATTGCATTGACTCTCCTCATCTTGGCCTTTGCAAGGAACTTGCAAGGAATTTAATCTAGAATGGGGAAGCCCACTGTGTTTTGCTCAGGCTTGGGTGAAGAATACATTCTTTGAATTGATAGCCTAAAACTATAGATCGTATGCTATATAGTAGGGCTTCTTAAACTTTTCCCACTTGGGATCCTTTTTGCCTGAGAAATTTTTACTTTTATGCAACCCTGGATAGATAGATATATAAAATATGTATACATATCAAAACTTACTGAGAAGAAATCATAATTTTCAGCCTCCACATGCAGTTATGAAACCTTGGTGGGATCACAAACCATAATTTAAGAAGCTGAGGTATTGAGATAACTTCCCTCTCTAAGATCCATCTATCCCTATCCTACAGCTCTTCATTTTAATTTAGCCCAGAATGTGTAATCACTTAACCAATTAGATTTGACTGCTGTTTGATGGACTACCTACTGTTTTAAAGGGTGTATAAATTAGGAGTCCTAGCTGCTGTCTTTGGTCCAAGAGAGATGGCCAAATGACCATCCTTTTATTAATAACCTGAGTGCCTCAATCAAATTGAGACCTGTTAAAGACCTTATCTTTAAAAGGCCATGGTTTCCATTTCATCCAAGGCCATCTCTAGTTCTCCTGATCTATATCTGGCCACTGAACCATATGGCTCTGGAGGAGAAAGTGAGATAGCCTTCCCTCACTTAAAGCCAATTCACTTGCATATCATAGCATCACCTCCCTGACATCATAGTAGTCTTTGAGTATGAAGAACAAATAGCAACAGCTCAATTTACTAATAAAATGATTAAATTATCCAGAAATTATTTAATTGTCACACTATACATTAGGACTAAATATATAAAGACAAAGCAAAACAGTCCCAGACCTCAGAAGCTAACATTCTCTGGGGGAGAATGCAGTGTATGGGTATGACAATATCAAATTTAAGTAAATGTAAAACATATGCAAACTATAAGTTAATAAAGTGCTGGACCTGGAGTAAGGAAAAATAGGTCAAATCCAGACACTTAGGAACCTGGGCGAATCATTTGATTTCTATTTGCTTCAGTTTCCTCTTCAATGAAACAGAAATAATAAGAGCACCTATCTCCCAACTTTGTTGTGAGGATCAAATGAGATATTTGTAAAATATTTACTTCCTGGTACATACTGAATACTTTTACATTCTTGTTCCATTTTCTTCCTTTTCCCTTACTTAGAATATGAAAATACAAAAGAAATGGTAGTCATTATGATTATGATAAATATAAGGTATTAAGACATTTTCCTGAAACCCACAATATGTGAAGCAATTCTTAATGA